>NC_084740.1:62268998-62351498 GCF_033978785.1 Entelurus aequoreus
ACTAGATATGCTCTTGTACTTGGTATCATTACAGTGGATGTCAGGTGTAGATCCACCCATGGCATTTGTTTACATTGTGACGCCGGTGAGCTATTGTATCCTCCTACCTTTTCTATGACTTGTTTGATATTGTCAGTGGACATGTGTATCCAGCAGATCACAGCTGAGAGAAACAGATGTTTTTGGCGGCCCTCGAGGGGGCCCTATGGTTAACAACCATTGGTTTACAGGATGATTGCACCTCATCACCAGGCATTACACTGGCCCTTTGTTTTTTCTAGCATTTGTGAATAAAACATAAACACTACTTGGGCTTACTTGGGACAATTGATTGCTGTGACGGTAAAAGGCCGTCGAGTGTTTGTCATCAGTGGTTTTTGTACTGAGGCTCTTAACAAAGATGGACTATGCTCATGTTGGGTGGTCACACTAGTCCACTCTGTTCAAGTGGACATTTTCAGTTGTTTGTCCTCTGTGGTCTGGACAGAAAGTAGGGATGTGTTCCACAGTGCTGGATGATTCAGGATTGGGGCTAGACCACCTTAAGTATTCCATGGATGATTCAGGACTGGGGTTAGACCGCCTCAAGTATTCCATGGATGATTCATGACTGGGGTTAGACCACCTCAAGTATTCCATGGATGATTCATGACTGGGGTTAGACCACCTCAAGTATTCCATGGATGATTCAGGACTGGGGCTAGACCACCTCAAGTATTCCATGGATGATTCATGACTGGGGTTAGACCACCTCAAGTATTCCATGGATGATTCAGGACTGGGGTTAGACCACCTCTAGTATTCCATGGATGATTCAGGACTGGGGCTAGACCACCTCAAGTATTCCATGGATGATTCATGACTGGGGTTAAACCACCTCAAGTATTCCATGGATGATTCAGGACTGGGGCTAGACCACCTCAAGTATTCCATGGATGATTCATGACTGGGGCTAGACCACCTCAAGTATTCCAGCACACGTTCTTCACCCAACCGGTCTCTGGCTGCCCTGAGATGGGATGCCTTGGCTCATTAGGGATTGTTTGTCTTCTGCTCTCCCACCAAATTAACTCCTTTTCTCTCTCCTTGATCCACGTCTGTTGGAGACCTGGGATTAGCATGCGGGCTTTTTTGGAGCACAAGGCCTGAAACTGGGTGTGAGGGTCAGAGTCTGGGGCGTTAGAAAGGCGGGGTGAGAAGTCTTCAATGGCTCTTTCACTGCCACTTGCTGACAATGCCTTTCTTCCATGCCATAAAGCACATGCACAAGAACTGTTTCCAGCCCTGACACTTGACCATGTGAAAGGCACTCCGGGATCAGGATGGCCACCACTGTGCAGACCTCTTTCACTCCACACTGAGTATGGGAACGGAGAAGGCTGCCATAGAGGAGAAAGTGCTGGCTCGGCTATTAGTCTTCTTATATTTTTGACTGTTTGAGGCTTACTCCAACATCTTTAAATGTGAGCAGTGTAAGTGTGGTCCATTTATAGCAGGACATACACCACAACAAATCAAGAACTGTGAGCCAAAGTGACTTAACTGGCAGAACATAAAAGCTCCGTGGTTCAATGATTAGCTTTGCTCAGTTTTATGGTCTGTTTTCAGTCCAGTTCAAGAGTTTCTCTCCAAGTTGTTCCCCCTCAGGGTCACATGTATGCTGTCCTTTCCTCACATGTATGATGTCCTTACTGCTGTGGTCCGTATTACAACTGCGGCCCATACGGACCACGGCTGAGAAACAGATCTTCTCTCGAGGTCACGTGTGGCCCAACAATGCGCCTCGTTTAAGAAACACCGAGCGAGACCACAAGGAATTGTTTTAAATGTGGATTCAAATCATTGTAGTCTCCTTTGAACATGTGGATTCTGCAGTATTGTTCTCCATAGTCTCCACTTTGCTGTAGTTCCTTCACGCACTAGTAAATACTGTGTTCTCCTCCATTGTTGTCGCTTGTTAGAGTCTTGGTCCGTCTGATGTTTTTTTGTAGTTTCTGCGTCAAAAGTGAAAAAGCGACAACCAAAGCAGCGTTCCTGCTAGTCTGCGAGTAGCTCCTACTAGTAGTGGGAAAGCAGCGTTCCTGCTAGTCTGCAAGTAGCTCCTACTAGTAGTGGGAAAGCAGCGTTCCTGCTAGTCTGCAAGTAGCTCCTACTAGTAGTGGGAAAGCAGCGTTCCTGCTAGTCTGCAAGTAGCTCCTACTAGTAGTGGGAAAGCAGCGTTCCTGCTAGTCTGCAAGTAGCTCCTACTAGTAGTGGGAAAGCAGCGTTCCTGCTAATCTGCAAGTAGCTCCTACTAGTAGTAGGAAAGCAGCGTTCCTGCTAGTCTGCAAGTAGCTCCTACTAGTAGTGGGAAAGCAGCGTTCCTGCTAGTCTGCAAGTAGCTCCTACTAGTAGTGGGAAAGCAGCGTTCCTGCTAGTCTGCAAGTAGCTCCTACTAGTAGTGGGAAAGCAGCGTTCCTGCTAGTCTGCAAGTAGCTCCTACTAGTAGTGGGAAAGCAGCGTTCCTGCTAGTCTGCGAGTAGCTCCTACTAGTAGTGGGAAAGCAGCGTTCCTGCTAGTCTGCGAGTAGCTCCTACTAGTAGTGGGAAAGCAGCGTTCCTGCTAGTCTGCAAGTAGCTCCTACTAGTAGTGGGAAAGCAGCGTTCCTGCTAGTCTGCAAGTAGCTCCTACTAGTAGTGGGAAAGCAGCGTTCCTGCTAGTCTGCAAGTAGCTCCTACTAGTAGTGGGAAAGCAGCGTTCCTGCTAGTCTGCAAGTAGCTCCTACTAGTAGTGGGAAAGCAGCGTTCCTGCTAGTCTGCAAGTAGCTCCTACTAGTAGTGGGAAAGCAGCGTTCCTGCTGGTCTGCAAGTAACTCCTACTAGTAGTGGGAAAGCAGCGTTCCTGCTAGTCTGCGAGTAGCTCCTACTAGTAGTGGGAAAGCAGCGTTCCTGCTAGTCTGCGAGTAGCTCCTACTAGTAGTGGGAAAGCAGCGTTCCTGCTAGTCTGCGAGTAGCTCCTACTAGTAGTGGGAAAGCAGCGTTCCTGCTAGTCTGCGAGTAGCTCCTACTAGTAGTGGGAAAGCAGCGTTCCTGCTAGTCTGCAAGTAGCTCCTACTAGTAGTGGGAAAGCAGCGTTCCTGCTAGTCTGCAAGTAGCTCCTACTAGTAGTGGGAAAGCAGCGTTCCTGCTAGTCTGCAAGTAGCTCCTACTAGTAGTGGGAAAGCAGCGTTCCTGCTAGTCTGCAAGTAGCTCCTACTAGTAGTGGGAAAGCAGCGTTCCTGCTGGTCTGCGAGTAGCTCCTACTAGTAGTGGGAAAGCAGCGTTCCTGCTGGTCTGCGAGTAGCTCCTACTAGTAGTGGGAAAGCAGCGTTCCCGCTAGTCTGCGAGTAGCTCCTACTAGTAGTGGGAAAGCAGCGTTCCCGCTAGTCTGCGAGTAGCTCCTACTAGTAGTGGGAAAGCAGCGTTCCCGCTAGTCTGCGAGTAGCTCCTACTAGTAGTGGGAAAGCAGCGTTCCTGCTAGTCTGCGAGTAGCTCCTACTAGTAGTGGGAAAGCAGCGTTCCTGCTAGTCTGCGAGTAGCTCCTACTAGTAGTGGGAAAGCAGCGTTCCTGCTAGTCTGCAAGTAGCTCCTACTAGTAGTGGGAAAGCAGCGTTCCTGCTAGTCTGCAAGTAGCTCCTACTAGTAGTGGGAAAGCAGCGTTCCTGCTAGTCTGCAAGTAGCTCCTACTAGTAGTGGGAAAGCAGCGTTCCTGCTAGTCTGCAAGTAGCTCCTACTAGTAGTGGGAAAGCAGCGTTCCCGCTAGTCTGCGAGTAGCTCCTACTAGTAGTGGGAAAGCAGCGTTCCCGCTAGTCTGCGAGTAGCTCCTACTAGTAGTGGGAAAGCAGCGTTCCCGCTAGTCTGCGAGTAGCTCCTACTAGTAGTGGGAAAGCAGCGTTCCTGCTAGTCTGCGAGTAGCTCCTACTAGTAGTGGGAAAGCAGCGTTCCTGCTAGTCTGCGAGTAGCTCCTACTAGTAGTGGGAAAGCAGCGTTCCTGCTAGTCTGCAAGTAGCTCCTACTAGTAGTGGGAAAGCAGCGTTCCTGCTAGTCTGCAAGTAGCTCCTACTAGTAGTGGGAAAGCAGCGTTCCTGCTAGTCTGCGAGTAGCTCCTACTAGTAGTGGGAAAGCAGCGTTCCTGCTAATCTGCAAGTAGCTCCTACTAGTAGTGGGAAAGCAGCGTTCCTGCTAGTCTGCGAGTAGCTCCTACTAGTAGTGGGAAAGCAGCGTTCCTGCTAGTCTGCGAGTAGCTCCTACTAGTAGTGGGAAAGCAGCGTTCCTGCTAGTCTGCGAGTAGCTCCTACTAGTAGTGGGAAAGCAGCGTTCCTGCTAGTCTGCAAGTAGCTCCTACTAGTAGTGGGAAAGCAGCGTTGCTGCTAGTCTGCAAGTAGCTCCTACTAGTAGTGGGAAAGCAGCGTTCCTGCTAGTCTGCAAGTAGCTCCTACTAGTAGTGGGAAAGCAGCGTTCCTGCTAGTCTGCAAGTAGCTCCTACTAGTAGTGGGAAAGCAGCGTTCCTGCTGGTCTGCAAGTAGCTCCTACTAGTAGTGGGAAAGCAGCGTTCCTGCTAGTCTGCAAGTAGCTCCTACTAGTAGTGGGAAAGCAGCGTTCCTGCTAGTCTGCAAGTAGCTCCTACTAGTAGTGGGAAAGCAGCGTTCCCGCTAGTCTGCAAGTAGCTCCTACTAGTAGTGGGAAAGCAGCGTTCCTGCTAGTCTGCAAGTAGCTCCTACTAGTAGTGGGAAAGCAGCGTTCCTGCTAGTCTGCAAGTAGCTCCTACTAGTAGTGGGAAAGCAGCGTTCCTGCTAGTCTGCAAGTAGCTCCTACTAGTAGTGGGAAAGCAGCGTTCCTGCTAGTCTGCAAGTAGCTCCTACTAGTAGTGGGAAAGCAGCGTTCCTGCTAGTCTGCAAGTAGCTCCTACTAGTAGTGGGAAAGCAGCGTTGCTGCTAGTCTGCAAGTAGCTCCTACTAGTAGTGGGAAAGCAGCGTTCCTGCTAGTCTGCAAGTAGCTCCTACTAGTAGTGGGAAAGCAGCGTTCCTGCTAGTCTGCGAGTAGCTCCTACTAGTAGTGGGAAAGCAGCGTTCCTGCTAGTCTGCAAGTAGCTCCTACTAGTAGTGGGAAAGCAGCGTTCCTGCTAGTCTGCAAGTAGCTCCTACTAGTAGTGGGAAAGCAGCGTTCCTGCTAGTCTGCAAGTAGCTCCTACTAGTAGTGGGAAAGCAGCGTTCCTGCTAGTCTGCAAGTAGCTCCTACTAGTAGTGGGAAAGCAGCGTTCCTGCTAATCTGCAAGTAGCTCCTACTAGTAGTGGGAAAGCAGCGTTCCTGCTAGTCTGCAAGTAGCTCCTACTAGTAGTGGGAAAGCAGCGTTCCTGCTAATCTGCCATGATCCTAAGCCACTAATTGAGCACTCAAGTGGAGGGAGGCCTTGAGAGCACCTTTGGCAGACAGTCTGCTGGATGATTGGCAGAATGTTTCTTACCCGTCCGCCTCCCAATCACAGACATGATTACAGCTGAGATCTCTTTTCTGTGGCCAGATGTCAACTCTATAGGTTTTAAGAGCTCTTTAGGATGGTCGTCGGTCACTTGAAGGACACGCGTCGATTATGTCAAGAGCTCGGGGAAATGACAGCAACCACGTTGTACGTTTAAAAACCCCAAAAATGACAAGATGATTAGCGTCATTCTCGCTCGAAAACACTATTGATTTTTAGGGGTGTCCGACTCAAGACGCCTTATTAAATCCAGATTCATTTTTAGAATATTTTCAGGAATTTTTGTTGAGCAAAGTAACTCGCTGTACAATAGTCGTATTGTATCTTGGAAGGCAAACTTGCCCAGCACAGATCCATATACTTGAAAATTAGGAATATAAATCAATCTATTGTTATATCAATCTACCGTCACGCCCTTGGATAATTGCTATATTACAATAATTTTTGATGCCAGGTGATATTTTTACAATATTAAGATAATCATTATCTCGATATATCGGAATCCATCCAGCCATTTTCTACCGCTTGTCCCTTTTAGGGTCGCGGGGGGGGGGGAAGTCACCACCTCACCACAGGGCCAACACAGATAGACAACATTCACACTCACATTCACACACTAGGGATCATTTAGTGTTGCCAATCAACCTATCCCCAGGTGCATGTCTTTGGAGGTGGGAGGAGCCTATCCCCAGGTGCATGTCTTTGGAGGTGGGAGGGGCCTATCCCCAGGTGCATGTCTTTGGAGGTGGGAGGGGCCTATCCCCAGGTGCATGTCTTTGAAAGTGGGAGGAAGCCGCAGTACCCGGAGGGAACTCATTCAGTCCCGGGGAGAACATGCAAACTCCACACAGAAAGATCCCGAGCCCGGGATTGAACTCAGGACTACTCAGGACCTTCGTAATTGTGAGGCACATGCACTAACACCTGATATATCGGAATAACTCACAAAAACTATTTTTTTCCAACAAAGCCATACGGCGATGATGTATGAATCAATAGATGGGAATAATTGAAGATGCGATATGAGATCATGTTTTACAACAATCATGATGATAATCTGATACAGCCATTGTAAAGACTTCAAGGATTATTCTTGATCATTTCTTCTATCCATGCAAGACACACGGGAGAGTTGAGATACCATTTCTCTCTCACCTTTTACTCTGGAGAACACTTCCAAGCTTGAGGGTAGCGTGGCGTAATGTCTTATTCAAACATTTGATTCCAAATAAAACGTGTACAGTGAATGAAACAACAACAGGTACTACTGTACGTGTCTTTGTGGTTAAATGAGTAGTTTTGGACAGTGCATGTATGGGACATTTCCACGTGATATGATATCATGGGATAACAATATTTTGCACCAATATTTATCATGATTTTGTCCTGTAAAAATAAATGGCTGTTATTCTTATGCAAGGATTTTCAGCCGCTGGTAATTTCCCTGCAGAAAACAAGGTGCCCGGTCACATGGGCTGCACTGATACTGGTGTTTATGATGCGATACTGTCAGCCACACAGGCTAATGTGTGAAATATCATTTTTGCAAAGGAAGACGGCGACAAAGAATCCCAATGTTGTCTCCTCTCCTGCACTTTGAGGCTGTCTCCTCACAAAAGTATTCATTTGAGCAGCAGCAGTCAAAGACAATAGTTGAATCAAGCTCAATAATTATGCAGATGAGGGGCAAAGAAAAGACAAATGTTATGAATCACAGCATAGAGCTAACATCCAAGTGACAAGAGCAGCAGTTTTCTACTTCAAACAAGAGTCTACTTGGGAAAATCCAAGGTCATTCCCGCTGTTGGTGACTGTCAGATAGTGCTGAGCCTAATGGACAACATTACCCAACTCCATTTTCCCAACAACATTTTCAGGGAATTTGCTGTAAGTGTTTCCAATAAAGTGCTAATGGCTTGTTTGATCAATAGCTTTTCCACTCCAAATAGGTATCAATTATAGTCGTCCATTAAGTCTTCAGCTTTTCAATGCTACCCCAGAACATTTATGGGTGTTGTCCTTTGGCCTTGAGTTGTATTCTCGTTGTGGGCTCCTCCTGCTTGTAACCAGGTGTATAATAATAATAATAATAATAATAATAATAATAATAGTAATAGTGGATTCCATTTATATCAAGCTTTTTCTACACACTCAAAGCATTTTGCAGTGAGAACTGGGAAGCCATTATTAACACACTGATGGTGCTGAGCTACATTGGTAGCCACAGCGGCTCTGGGCTGCACTGAGGGAAATGTGGCTGCCCAACATTCATACCGCAGTGTCAGCCACATGAAGAGGTGGGAAAAACCATTAAAAGGTGGACGATTCATCAATCGATGAGCACATGTCCAAACATCGAGGATGTAGGCCTGTTATATAAAGTCATACAGACAGTTGTAGGTTTACTTCTAACTAACCAAGGGAGAATCATTAACTAACAGTATTTTAACTTGATACACGACATTGCCTAAAAGTATTAGGCCACCCATCCAAATGATGAGAATCAGGTGTCCTAATCACTTGGCCTGGTGTATCAAATCAAGCACTTAAGCATGGAGACTGTTTCTACAAACATTTGTGAAAGAATGGGCCGCTCTCAGTGATTTCCAGCGTGGAACTGTCATAGGATACCACCTGTGCAACAAATCCACTAATTAAATTTCCTCGCTCCTAAATATTCCAAAGTTAGCTTCATTATAAGAAAAGTGAAGATTTTGGGAACAACAGCAACTCAGCCACTAAGTGGTAGGCCAGGTAAACTGACAGAGAGGTCAGCATAGTGCAGAGACTTTCTGCACAGTCACTTGCTACAGAGCTCCAAACTTCATGTCACCTTCCAATTAGCCCACGTACAGTACGCAGAGAGCTTCATTAAATGGGTTTCCATTGCCGAGCAGCTGCATCTAAGCCATACATCACCAAGTCCAATGCAAAGTGTGGGATGCAGTGGTGTAAAGGACATCACCACTGGACTCTAGAGCAGTGGAGACGCCTTCTCTGGACTGATGGATCACACTTTTCCATCTGATGGACCAGTCTGGGTTTGGAGGTTGCCAGGAGAACGCTACATTTGTGTGAAATTTGGTGGAGGAGGAATTATGTTCCCTTGTGGGAACACTTTGGAGCGGGCCCCTTCCTCCTCCAACATGACTGTGCACCAGTGCACCAAGCAAGGTCCATAAGACATGGATGACAGAGTCTGGTGTGGATGGACTTGACTTGACAAAAATGACCAATTCTGTGATGCATCACGATTAGAATGTGGATCATTCTGAATCGATGGAAACAAAGTCCAAATATCGTAAAAGGTATGTTCAATACAATAATACAGACGGTGTATTATTGTGTTTGACATGAAAACCCTCAGTATTTGTACAGTGCTACATTGTGTCAAATGTCATGTTGGGCTGTTCTTCAAGGTAGGACAGCACCCGAGTTAGAATGGTTTGAGCATTTCATGAGTGGACGATAGGAGTGAGGTGGATTAAATACATCCTCAATGTCTTTGTTTACCGAGCTAATTAAAGGTTGAACAGGACAGGTGTGCGTGTGCCAGAGACCATCCTATTATTCATGTTAGCACTTGCTCATAGCAACCTGTGCTGCGGGGATGTGTGCATTTTGCAGCCTATCTAGGCGGGTGAACGGCTGAATTATTGATGCAGTGTAAATCCAATCTGCCTTGTGGCAGGTGTGCTCTGCTCTGTCTGCCAAAGCGAGAGAGAGAGAGAGAGAGCATTAGAAACACACACATGACCTGCAGAGTCCACGGGAGACAGTCAACTTTGTCTCTCCGAGAACACTCTCTTCTTCTTCTTCTTCCTTTGACAGCACAACAGTGCATCCTGCTGTGCCTGCAGGCTGTCAGCAGGTAAAGGAGGAGGCTTGTTAGGAGCCCAAGGAGGACAGACCGTGGGCTCTGTTGGTACCGAGTCTGGAAATAAGTCACCAATTTGGGTGTTGGCGGCTTCATCTGACACCAGCATACAAACTGTGGTGCCTTCTTTGGACTTTTTTGCCACTCAGTTTGGTCCACCATCAAACCAAGAAGAACTTGAAGTAGTCCAGTTTGGATTTGAGACCACTTGGCAAACGAGGGATGTCGAACATGAACAGGTTCAATCAGATGTGTTTGCTAAGTGTCAAATTGAGCTGCAATTTGAAATGAATGCCTCAGTGATGCACTTCCTGCACCAGTACACACGTGGCACACACAAATAAACAGCTGGGATGTTACACACACATACTGTACATCTTGCTTTCACTTTCATTTCCCTCGTTTGCTCCTTGCCTCAGGCTTCTTATTCCTGGATTTTATGTCGGCGTCTCATCCCTCTGCATGTTTATCTCACAGGCAACATGATGTGCTGCAGCTATACTCTCTAGCTCTCATTTTATGTATACATATGTATATGTATATATATATATATATATATATATATATATATATATATATATATATATATATATATATATATATATATATATATATATATATATATATATATATATATACACAGTATAAATGCTCATTTGATATACATATATGTATGTATATACAGTATATATATATATATATATATATATATATATATATATATATATATATATATATATATATATATATATATGTATATATACTGTATATACATACATATATGTATATCAAATGAGCATTTATACTGTGTATATATATATATATATATATATATATATATATATATATATATATATATATATATACATCTTTATATATATGTCAGTGTGTACTTGTCAATACTAAGAGATCATTGGCTGTACCTCTCTTATTACAGTTCTTAGCACAACAACAAATAATTCTAGCTAGCAACATATCATGCAGTGTCTTTACAAAGAATCGTAGTCCAGACTATCCATAGTTCCATCGTGTCACGCCAGCATGAACATCCTCATTCATCCATCTAATATGTGGACATCTTGTCATCCTTTTTCTTCTTCCTGAGTAGCAGCAAGTGGCATATCATGCAATGTCTTGTAGAGCTATCCATTATGAAGGTGTCTGTTACTACATTATATATATACTTGCAGTGTGTATATTGTACGTATTACATATTGTTATGAAGGTGTCTGTTACTACATTATATATATACTTGCAGTGTGTATATTGTACATATTACATATTGTTATGAAGGTGTCTGTTACTACATTATATATATACTTGCAGTGTGTATATTGTACATATTACATATTGTTATGAAGGTGTCTGTTACTACATTATATATATACTTGCAGTGTGTATATTGTACATATTACATATTGTTATGAAGGTGTCTGTTACTACATTATATATATACTTGCAGTGTGTATATTGTACATATTACATATTGTTATGAAGGTGTCTGTTACTACATTATATATATACTTGCAGTGTGTATATTGTACATATTACATATTGTTATGAAGGTGTCTGTTACTACATTATATATATACTTGCAGTGTGTATATTGTACGTATTACATATTGTTATGAAGGTGTCTGTTACTACATTATATATATACTTGCAGTGTGTATATTGTACATATTACATATTGTTATGAAGGTGTCTGTTACTACATTATATATATACTTTCAGTGTGTATATTGTACATATTACATATTGTTATGAAGGTGTCTGTTACTACATGATATATATACTTGCAGTGTGTATATTGTACATATTACATATTGTTATGAAGGTGTCTGTTACTACATGATATATATACTTGCAGTGTGTATATTGTACATATTACATATTGTTATGAAGGTGTCTGTTACTACATTATATATATACTTGCAGTGTGTATATTGTACGTATTACATATTGTTATGAAGGTGTCTGTTACTACATTATATATATACTTGCAGTGTGTATATTGTACATATTACATATTGTTATGAAGGTGTCTGTTACTACATTATACATATACTTGCAGTGTGTATATTGTACATATTACATATTGTTATGAAGGTGTCTGTTACTACATGATATATATACTTGCAGTGTGTATATTGTACATATTACATATTGTTATGAAGGTGTCTGTTACTACATTATATATATACTTGCAGTGTGTATATTGTACATATTACATATTGTTATGAAGGTGTCTGTTACTACATTATATATATACTTGCAGTGTGTATATTGTACATATTACATATTGTTATATCATGCTGTGTCTTAGAAAAAAGCTTATTCGAATGACAGCAACATTCTAGTACAATTACCAACACATTGTTTGCTCAGCCAGCATATTTGTGTTCACTTAACTTGATGACTCTGGGGGAATTACTATCTCCGACTGGAATAAAGAGGTTGTTATTTTTATTTTGTAGTAGCGTTGGGCGATTCCGCATATTTTGGTATCAATCCTATAGGAGGGTTTCATGTGACGTCACATCCGGTTTTCTTCTTGGCGACTCCATCGACACCACGGTCAAGCAGCATTAACACAAGTGAGAGGGAGTGTAGAGTTTGATCAGAAAATGTTGTATTGTTGTTCTGTTCTTGGCTGTTCCAGTCCTTCAAATAGAGAGATAGCAAATAACTTTCATAGAGTCCTGAAAGAAGTGGTTCATAAAGGTCAGGAAATAAGGAAAATGCGTCAAAGGAAACGGCTCTTAAAAATATCACTTTCATCATCTTGTGGAATACAATCGGACCGCTTGTGTCTGCAGAGATCACTTTGTAAAATGTTTGTTTGAGCATTTGATTTGTTTGTGAAACTTTCTGTGATGCAATCCAGTTTATTGTCTACTACATTAGTAGTGTTTGAGAGCAGAACTAAACGTAAAGAAAGGACAACTAGTTAGTGTTCTTTTGTGCTTGCTATGCCTAAATATAACTAGAAGACCTGCTGGTGCAAATAAACTAACTCATGTTAAGTCCTGGTAATAAATGTTGTGATTGTTGGTCCAATACACACTATTTTTGTTGTCCTTTTTCATAACAAACTACAAGTTAGTTGTTGTTGTTGTGCAGGAAAGCCTTAAGTGTTTTATTCTACACAGATGAGCACATTATAGCATCTTTGGTGATATTTGTTAGCATGAAGAAAATATCCTTCATAGTAATAATAAAGTAGATGAATAAATGTCAACAGCATAAAGTGAATCTTGATATCGCTAGCAAACATCTACAGCTAAATAATGAGACCAAATATCAACTTCACACATAAAAACAACATGAATTGTAGATAGACTAATATTTGTAGCAGGAAATCAACTGCAAAGTAACTTTCTCTCATTAGCGTCACCATCACAGCAGCACTGGTTATGTCAATCAAATACGTTCCTTAGCCACGCAGCAATAAGTCCAACTTTGTCTTTCACTGATTCATGTTTCATTTGTGGACCCTCACATGTAAAGACATGATGTGCTCCAGTGGGATTCAGGACTATCTCCTGAGTCCCATGCCACACCATCCCATTCAAAGCACTTTGGAGCGTTTAGACTGGAAAAACAAAATCCAATCTGTGTCACTTGAGGGCAAAACAATGAGTTTGGGTGTGCAGTGTAGACGTGGATACGAGTGAGAAGACCCACATCGCTCGTCACACTTTACAAATGAGCCATTCATCATTCCTTTATGAAAAATGGATGTTTGAATTGTGTGAGAGATACTCGGTGCTTCGCATCTGTTTGCTGTCTTTAATGCTTTTATTCAACCCGTGGAAAAATGCCTTTATTAAATTTTCTGCATGCTGGCATAGTGCTTTATTTTGTTTTCATCTGCTGCTTGTCTTTATTTGCCACTTGCTTTGGTTTATCTCAGCACCAGTACGCAACTTCAAATCAATGTTTGTGTTCTGTATAGAAATCACTTCTTCCCCCTTATTTGTGCTGGTTTATGTCTAGAGCAGGGGTCACCAACGCGGTGCCCGCGGGCACCAGGTAGCCCGTAAGGACCAGATGAGTAGCCCGCTGGCCTGTTCTAAAAATAGCTCAAATAGCAGCACTTACCAGTGAGCTGCCTCTATTTTTTAAATTGTATTTATTTACTAGCAAGCTGGTCTCGCTTTGCTCGACATTTTTAATTCTAAGAGAGACAAAACTCAAATAGAATTTGAAAATCCAAGAAAATATTTTAAAAAATTGGTCTTCACTTGTTTAAATAAATTCATTAATTTTTTTACTTTGCTTCTTATAACTTTCAGAAAGACAATTTTAGAGAAAAAATACAACCTTAAAAATGATTTTAGGATTTTTAAACACATATACCTTTTTACCTTTTAAATTCCTTCCTCTTCTTTCCTGACAATTTAAATCAATGTTCAAGTATTTTTTTTTTTTATTGTAAAGAATAATAAATACATTTTAATTTAATTCTTCATTTTAGCTTCTGTTTTTTCGACGAAGAATATTTGTGAAATATTTCTTCAAACTTATTATGATTAAAATTCAAAAAAATGATTCTGTCAAATCTAGAAAATCTGTAGAATAAAATTTAAATCTTATTTCAAAGTCTTTTGAATTTCTTTTAAAATTTTTGTTCTGGAAATTCTAGAAGAAATAATGATTTGTCTTTGTTAGAAATATAGCTTGGTCCAATTTGTTATATATTCTAACAAAGTGTAGATTGGATTTTAACCTATTTAAAACATGTCATCAAAATTCTAAAATTAATCTTAATCAGGAAAAATTACTAATGATGTTCCATAAATTCTTTTTTTAAGTTTTTCTCTTCTTTTTTTCGGTTGAATTTTGAATTTTAAAGAGTCGAAATTGAATTTTTTTCGTGTTTTCTCCTCTTTTAAACCGTTCAATTAAGTGTAAATATCATTAATTATTAATAATAACGTTAAAGGCAAATTGAGCAAATTGGCTATTTCTGGCAATTTATTTAAGTGTGTATCAAACTGGTAGCCCTTCGCATTAATCACTACCCAAGAAGTAGCTCTTGCTTTCAAAAAGGTTGGTGACCCCTAGTCTAGAGGCTCCCATTTTAAGGTGGCAGGACGTACTTAGCATGTTGCTTCCTAGAGTCAACGCAAATGTTGGGGTAAACAGCGTTCAGATATGCTGCTTCATGGTCTTGGAATAACTGATGTTTAGGGCTGAAACTAACAACTCATTTGATAATCCATTAATCTGTCGATTATTACTTCGATTAATCGATTAATAATCGGATAAAAGAGACAAACTACATTTCTATCCTTTCCAGTATTTTATTGAAAAAAACCCCAGCATACTGGCACCATACTTATTTTGATTATTGTTTCTCAGCTGTTTGTACATGTTGCAGTTTATAAATAAAGGTTTATTAAAAAAAAAAAAAGTAGCCTCTGCGCATGCGCATAGCATAGATCCCACGAATCGGTGACTAAACTAATCGCCAACTATTTTTATAATCGATTTTAATCAATTAGTTGTTGCAGCCTTACTGATGTTACCTGAACTCATCACTTTGGGGGAATTTCAGGACACTTGAAAGGATCCAGAATCTATTTGTATTGGGCATTGTACATTTTATACATTGTTTTTATGTCAATATATGTAAGTCATTTATTTCTAATTGTGCTGCGTGACTTTGTTTTTGCCGCCATCTTGGCCAGGTCTCTCTTGGAAAATACATTTTTAATCTCCATGAGTTTTGAGCTGCTTAAGTAAAGGATACTGATTGATTGATGTAAAACGGTTGTGCATAAATCCTCATAAACCATGCCTCTCACCTGGATAGTAGAAGGAGGAGGATGTATTCCGACAAGTTGGTACACTTTGACAGCCAATTTAGACCCAAAAATGGCGAAAACGAAACACAAACAGGATTCAGAAACTATTTCTATTGGGCATTGTACATTTTATGCATTGTTTTTATGTCAATATATGTAAGTAATTTATTTTGAATTGTAACTTTGTTTTTGCTGCCATCTTGGCCAGGTCACTCTTGGAAAAGAGATTTTAATGATCAATGGTGATGGGTCAATTGCAGAGAATAATTTCGTCACACACACTTAGTGTGTGTGACTATCATTGGTACTTTAACTTTAAAGGCCTACTGAAATGAATTTTTTTTATTTAAACGGGGATAGCAGATCCATTCTATGTGTCATACTTGATCATTTCGCGATATTGCCATATTTTTGCTGAAAGGATTTAGTATTGAACAACGACGATAAAATTTGCAACTTTTGGTCTCTGACAAAAAAAAAGCCTTGCCCCTACCGGAAGTAGCGTGACGTAGTTGGTTGTTCGCCTCCTCATATGTTCCTATTGTTTTCAATGAAGCTAGAGCGATTCGGACCGAGAAAGCGAGGATTACCCTATTAATTTAAGCGAGGATGAAAGATTTGTGGATGAGGAACGTTAGAGTGACGGACTAGAATGCAGTGCAAGACATATCTTTTTTCGCTCTGACCGTAACTTAGGTACAAGCTGGCTCATTGGATTCCACACTCTCCTTTTTCTATTGTGGATCAGGGATTTGTATTTCAAACCACTTCGGATACTATATCCTCTTGAAAATGAGTCGAGAACGCGAAATGGACATTCACAGTGACGTTTATCTCCACGACAATACATCGGCGAAGCTCTTTAGCTACTGAGCTAACGTGATAGCATCTGGCTCAAATGCAGATAGAAACAAAATAAATAAATCCCTGACTGGAAGGATAGACAGAAGATCAACAATACTATTAAACCGTGGACATGTAAATACACGGTTAATAATTCTCAGCTTGGCAAAGCTTAACAATGCTGTTGCTAACGACGCCATTGAAGCTAACTTAGCAACCGGACCTCACAGAGCTATGATAAAAACATTAGCGCTCCACCTTCGCCAGCCAGCCCTCATCTGCTCATCAACACCCGTGCTCACCTGCGTTCCAGCGATCGACGGCGCGACGAAGGACTTCACCCGATCATCCGTGCGGTTGGCGGCTAGCGTCGGCTAGCGCGTCTGCTATCCAAGTAAGTCCTCCTGTTGTGTTGCTACAGTCTGCCGCTAATACACCGATCCCACCTACAACTTTCTTCTTTGCAGTCTCCATTGTTCATTAAACAAATTGCAAAAGATTCACCAACACAGATGTCCAGAATACTGTAGAATTTTGAGATGAAAACAGAGCTATTTTGTATTGTTTTCAATGGGGTACCGATACTTCTGTTTCACTGGCTACGTCACGCGCATACGTCATCATCCAAAGACGTTTTCAACCGGAAGTTTAGCGGGAAATGTAAAATGTCACTTTATAAGTTAACCCGGCCGTATTGGCATGTGTTGCAATGTTAAGATTTCATCATTGATATATAAACTATCAGACTGCGTGGTCGCTAGTAGTGGCTTTCAGTAGGCCTTTAACTTGAACTTTAATCTCCATGAGTTTTGCGCTGCTTAAATAAAGGCTCGTGATTGGTTGATGTAAAAGGGCAGTGCAGGCACGCTGCTACAAAGGCAGGTTGTTTCTGGATGCTAATGAAAGCAAAGTGTGTCAATGCAGCATTGCAGTAACGAAGCGTCCTGCATGGTGCTCTCTCCAAGGCGAGGGATGGAAAGGGTCCTGGTGGGAAAGCCTTGCGAGGTGCAAGCCCGCCTCCACCTGCTGTGGACACATATGGTCGCCCACACTCAAACTGAGCGGGGTTGATGTCTCCACCAGTGACAGTGTGCAAGGGGGCGGGGGGACTTTTTTTCACTCTTTGATGGCCCCCAAAATCCTTTGGATGCGTTCCATGTCGCCTCCTGCCTTCAGATGGTGCTGCACTGATTTATTTCAGACATTATTTGTATAGCGGAGCTGTGATGTGACTGAAGGCAGCAGGTAATTCATTTCTATTAACGAGAGGGCTGGAACCTTTCATTTGAACAAAGGTTCCATTCCGTATTTGTGGTTGCCGACACGATCCAGGGACCATCTCGTTTTTATTTTACAACGATTCTATCCGATACCCTTCAGGGAGTTGAAATCCTGTCAGTAACTTTAGAGCAAAAAAGAGTGTGACTGTGAAGTTTCCTATATTGTGACTGTGAAGTTTCCTATATTCCTCTTATTTCTCCTAAGAGAAATATATAGAAATGGATTAAATCCCCCGACCCGGCCGCACCTGTAGTCTGTCCCCCGCCCTGGTGTCGCCCATGAAGGACAGCCTCCCAGGTGTGTGCCCCCTGTGGAGGATGCATGTATGTTTAAGAGTTATTTCTTTTTACATAGCCATGTTTAGAGTAGCTAGTACTTTTCCTTTGTATAAAGCTTTAGTCTCTTTTGTCTTCAGATGTCTGTTTAGTGTCGTAAACCATCGGAATGTGAATTACAACACCCACTCTTTCCTTATCAGTGTTGCGAGGGGGAGAGATGGGGGTTTTCTTTGTGTGCAAAAGAGTTGGCTTTTCCGTTGGAATGCCAGATCAACTAGAGTAGCCGATATGAATGTATTGGTTAAGTTGACCTCCTAAAGCTTTAGTAAAACTTGAAAATATTCCAATTCTGTCTTGATGGTCCTTCTTACTCAGCATATATGTCATCGAAAGAACTTGGGATTGACCAGTAATTTAGATTCCCTGGAAGGAAGAACTGGTCTGACGCAACACCCCTCATCCCTGTTGATGGTGTTGGTCCCTCGCTTCCTAATTTCCATAGCCTCCTCCATCCATCTCTTGTAATTCTTTCTTTCTCATCAAATGACTTCTTCTTGTGTTCCAAGAGTCGGTGCATGGCGCTAACTTGCACCCGTGTCACTTCCGTTGATGCGTCTTTTGTGGTTTAAAGTTGTGTTGCGGCTTCATCATTGTGTTGTAGCGCTTGTATTTGTTGTGGCTTTTGCACTGGTGCTGTAGCCGAAAGTTACGATATTGAAACGGCCAGCAGTGGAGAAGGAAAGACAAGGTCGTGGTCACCTCCGGTGTGGCGGTTGCTTAAAGTTGTGTTGCAGCTTTAAATTATTGTGTTGTGTCGTCGTATTTCTTTTGGCTTTTGCAATTGTGCTGTTGCTGAAAGTTTTTGTGTTGTGATTTAGGCTATTGTCGTGTGGCATTTGCGTTTGTCGTAACCTTTCTCGACCATCGTAGCTACCCTCCAGTTTTGTCTTGATGACGCCACAGGCCGGCAAAATTGATTGAACTTATGAATAAAAGTGCTGAACCCCATATAAAGTCCGCCGTTCTTAAAGGGGAACTGCACTGTTGTTGTTTTTTGGCATTCTAACTCGTAAATAATCATAAATAAAAGTCCTCTTACAGTGGAGCCAATGGGAGGTCCTCTATTCCGCCCATGAAACCTAATTAAAAAATTCATCCAAAAAGACAATACTCCATTTACATTTGGTGACTTCAATATGAACAAGTATTAGTGGTGTTGTTATTATAAATATTAACAAGTATCAGTGATATTGTTATTATAAATATTAACAAGTATTAGTGATATTGTTATTATAAATATTAACAAGTATTAGTGATATTGTGATTATAAATATTAACAAGTATTAGTGATATTGTTATTATAAATATTAACACGTATTAGTGATATTGTGATTATAAATATTAACAAGTATTAGTGATATTGTTATTATAAATATTAACAAGTATTAGTCATATTGTTATTATAAATATTAACAAGTATTAGTCATATTGTTATTATAAATATTAACAAGTATTAGTGATATTGTTATTATACATATTAACAAGTATTAGTGATATTGTGATTATAAATATTAACAAGTATTAGTGATATTGTTATTATACATATTAACAAGTATTAGTCATATTGTTATTATAAATATTAACAAGTATTAGTGATATTGTTATTATAAATATTAACAAGTATTAGTGATATTGTTATTATAAATAGTAACAAGTATTAGTCATATTGTTATTATAAATATTAACAAGTTTAAGTGACATATATACGTACATCATGTATATGTTACATGTTATTATGAATGTTACTACATGACATATATACTTACATCATGTATATATGACATGTTATTATGAATGTTACTACATGACATATATACTTACATCATGTATATATTACATGTTATTATGAATGTTACTACATGACATATATACTTACATCATGTATATATTACATGTTATTATGAATGTTACTACATGACATATATACTTACATCATGTATATATTACATGTTATTATGAATGTTACTACATGACATATATACTTACATCATGTATATATTACATGTTATTATGAATGTTACTACATGACATATATACTTACATCATGTATATATTACATGTTATTATGAATGTTACTACATGACATATATACTTACATCATGTATATATTACATGTTATTATGAATGTTACTACATGACATATATACTTACATCATGTATATATTACATGTTATTATGAATGTTACTACATGACATATATACTTACATCATGTATATATCACATGTTATTATGAATGTTACTACATGACATATATACTTACATCATGTATATATGACATGTTATTATGAATGTTACTACATGACATATATACTTACATCATGTATGTATTACATGTTATTATGAATGTTACTACATGACATATATACTTACATCATGTATATATTACATGTTATAAATGTTACTACATTACATATATACTTAAAATTAATTAGATTACTCGTTACTAGTAAAAGTAAGAGCGTTATTAAGGCTCAGTGTTTTGTCAAGAGGATTATTTGTTATATGTACGATTCCAGAATGTGCTTATTCTGTTTTTCTATTATTCATTTATGCTAAGTCTGGCACATTTACACTGTTTATTCAAGTGTTGATTAATGTGCACTGTCCCAAATAAATAAATGAAGTGACATTTTGGGCCGAAGTCAAACAATTGAGAGGTTGTGCTAGTTGTATTTTGAAGTGATCATGCCATGATTTGACTTTGGACAGTTTCCTTCCCCTGAGCTAAAATGAGTTGGACATGTAGAGGGAGAAAAGCAGTGGGGCCAGAACACACCCCAGGGGGGCGCCATGTCCTTTTAGTGCATCTCTTCATCCACAGATGTCTTCTTCTTGGAGAAACTTCACATCTGGTTAAGTTGACGTGTGAAGTTGTTGCTGCTAACTCTGCTTGTATTGTGAAGATGATGTGTCCGAGAGAAATACCATACTGAGGTCCTTCACTTAACCCGTGTGTGCTAAATCTCCGCCTTCTGTCTCTTTTTTTGTCTTTTTTACTGCCTTCTTCTCTCGTCTGCTGTCCTCCTCTTCTTCCCTCCATCATCCTCTCTGTTGTCTGCCAGCATGTTAACACTCCAGCACCTCACTGAGCCTCCACGCCGCCATGGAAACCACTCGCCCGCCATTGTTTACCACTGTGTCTTTGTGCCGACGTGTGTGTGTGTGTGTGTGTGTGTGTGTGTGTGTGTGTGTGTGTGTGTGTGTGTGTGTGTGTGTGTGGGCGGGGCTGGAGGGCCGTGTTTGGTTTTCAAAACCCGAGGAGAGGTCGAGCTGGTCCCGGCAGGCCCCTTGCTGTAATTCATGTAAATTCCCTCAAGATCCCGACCGCCTTGTTGTCCTCATTGTCTCCCAACACATTCAGTGTGGACCTCTCTGGGCTTGGAATGCCTTCTTTTTTTATATATATATCAGCAGAAGATTGGAAGAGCAAACAGGGTCAATTACTGCCAGAGGGCATTTTCAATGATTAGTACCAGCGATACAGGCGTGTGCTCTTGTCACCACTAAACAGGAGGCAAAATCCATACTTTTTCATTTCCTGCCGAACATCATGAGAGACATCACCTGCACCTTCATTTGCTGCTAAACACTCTGCTTCTCACCCTGTTTCCACCAAGTCCTGGCTCTACAAGTACCAAATACAGTAGTGTAGTAGACCTAAGTATTCATTAAGTACCACCATAATGACAACATTAAATACAGTAGTGTAGTAGACCTAAGTATTCATTAAGTACCACCATCATGACAACATTAAATACAGTAGTGTAGTAGACCTAAGTATTCATTAAGTACCACCATCATGACAACATTAAATACAGTAGCGTAGTAGGCCTAAATATTCATTAAAACAAGGTTTTATATATAATATGTTGGGCCACGGTAAGATTACACACAGTTTGAACAGTCACACTGTGTTTGGTCAATGAAACAAGCAGCACATCATGGTCCATGGTCAACGAAACAAGCAGTACATCATGGTCCATGTTCTATGAAACAAGCAGCACATCATGGTCCATGTTCTATGAAACAAGCAGCACATCATGGTCCATGGTCTATGAAACAAGCAGCACATCATGGTCCATGGTCTATAAAACAAGCAGCACATCATGGTCCATGGTCTATGAAACAAGCAGCACATCATGGTCCATGGTCTATGAAACAAGCAGCACATCATGGTCCATGGTCAATGATGGTCCATGGTCTATGAAACAAGTAGCACATCATGGTCTATGGTCTATGAAACAAGTAGCACATCATGGTCCATGGTTAATGATGGTCCATGGTCAATGAAACAAGCAGCACATCATGGTCCATGGTCAATGATGGTCCATGGTCAATGATGGTCCATGGTCAATGATGGTCCATGGTCAATGAAACAAGCAGCACATCATGGTCCATGGTCAATGATGGTCCATGGTCAATGATGGTCCATGGTCAATGATGGTCCATGGTCAATGAAACAAGCAGCACATCATGGTCCATGGTCAATGATGGTCCATGGTCAATGAAATAAGCAGCACATCATGGTCCATGGTCTATGAAACAAGCAGCACAACATGGTCCATGGTCTATGAAACAAGTAGCACATCATGGTCCATGGTCAAGGATGGTCCATGGTCAATGAAACAACCACCACATCATGGTCCATGGTCAATGATAGCCCATGTTCAATGAAACAAGCAGCACATCATGGTCCATGGTGTATGAAACAAGCAGCACATCATGGTCCATGGTCAATGATGGTCCATGGTCTATGAAACAAGCAGCACATCATGGTCCATGGTCTATGAAACAAGTAGCACATCATGGTCCATGGTCAATGATAGTCCATGTTCAATGAAACAAGCAGCACATCATGGTCCATGGTCTATGAAACAAGCAGCACATCATGGTCCATGGTCAATAATAGTCCATGTTCAATGAAACAAGCAGCACATCATGGTCCATGGTACATGCTGGTCCATGGTCTATGAAACAAGCAGCACATCATGGTCCATGGTCCATGATGGTCCATAGTCTATGAAACAAGGAGCACATCATGGTCCATGGTACATGATGGTCCATGGTGTAGGATGGTCCATGGTCTATGAAACAAGCAGCGCATCATGGTCCATGGTCTATGAGGGTCCATGGTCTATGAAACAAGCAGCACATCATGGTCCATGGTCCATGATGGTCCATGGTCTATGAAACAAGCAGCACATCATGGTCCATGGTCCATGATGGTCCATGGTCTATGAAACAAGCAGCACATCATGGTCCATGGTCTATGAAACTAGCAGCACATCATGGTCCATGGTCCATGATGGTCCATGGTCTATGAAACTAGCAGCACATCATGGTCCATGGTCCATGATGGTCCATGGTCTATGAAACAAGCAGCACATCATGGTCCATGGTACATGATGGTCCATGGTCTATGATGGTCCATGGTCTATGAAACAAGCAGCACATCATGGTCCATGGTCCATGATGGTCCATGGTGTATGATGGTCCATGGTCTATGAAACAAGCAGCACATCATAGACCATGGTCCATGATAGTCCATGGTCTATTAAACTAGCAGCACATCATGGTCCATGGTCCATGATGGTCCATGGTGTATGATGGTCCATGGTCTATGAAACTAGCAGCACATCATGGTCCATGGTCCATGATGGTCCATGGTCTATGAAACAAGCAGCACATCATAGACCATGGTCCATGATGGTCCATGGTCTATGAAACAAGCAGCACATCATAGACCATGGTCCATGATGGTCCATGGTCTATGAAACTAGCAGCACATCATGGTCCATGGTCTATGATGGTCCATGGTCTATGAAACAAGCAGCACATCATGGTCCATGGTCCATGATGGTCCATGGTCTATGAAACAAGCAGCACATCATGGTCCATGGTACATGATGGTCCATGGTGTAGGATGGTCCATGGTCTATGAAACAAGCAGCGCATCATGGTCCATGGTCCATGATGGTCCATGGTCTATGAAACAAGCAGCACATCATAGACCATGGTCCATGATGGTCCATGGTCTATGAAACTAGCAGCACATCATGGTCCATGGTCCATGATGGTCCATGGTCTATGAAACAAGCAGCACATCATGGTCCATGGTCCATGATGGTCCATGGTCTATGAAACAAGCAGCACATCATGGTCCATGGTCTATGATGGTCCATGGTCTATGAAACAAGCAGCACATCATGGTCCATGGTCCATGATGGTCCATGGTGTATGATGGTCCATGGTCTATGAAACAAGCAGCACATCATGGTCCATGGTCTATGATGGTCCATGGTCTATGAAACAAGCAGCACATCATGGTCCATGGTCTATGAAACTAGCAGCACATCATGGTCCATGGTCCATGATGGTCCATGGTCTATGAAACAAGCAGCACATCATGGTCCATGGTCCATGATGGTCCATGGTCTATGAAACAAGCAGCACATCATGGTCCATGGTCCATGATGGTCCATGGTCTATGAAACAAGCAGCACATCATGGTCCATGGTCCATGATGGTCCATGGTCTATGAAACAAGCAGCACATCATAGACCATGGTCCATGATGGTCCATGGTCTATGAAACATCTCCATCCCCCATGAAGGTCAGTCTGATTGTTGCAAGGTAATCCTTGCAGAGGTGCAAACATTTTCGGAGTTTCATGTTAGGCCTCGGTGTGAACTTTCCCTCCGTTATAAAATGGCCGTTTGAATGATTGTCCTTTTCTTGAAGTCCCAACAAAGAGGAGCCGTCCCTTCCCAGTGTGAGTCTGAGGAGCAATGGCCCCGCGTCTGGCGCTCAACAGAGTCCGAGATAATAGCCATTAGACTTGCTCCTTCAAGTATTGTCCTCTCACACCACAATCCATACTCTGCTCATCAATGAAGCACACATTTAGCAGACATTCCTCACATCCTTACTGGCTGACCTGTTTGCTGAGCAAGCTCAAAAGCACTCATGCTTTTCATCATTGGGGTGAAGATGGAGGATTGTTGACATCATGAAACCTGCTGAAGGAATATAACGTGTTGAAGAAAAGATCCTCTCTCTCTGGGTAGGAAAAAGAAGTTCATCATGAATGAAGCGTCTTATATTATTCTGACAATCATCACATCATGAAGCCAGAGAGCATCAATATTGATATCGTCTTCCTCCCTGCGTGGCAGAAGTCTTGTATCGTCTATTTTCCCTCCTTCCAACGTCCACGTCCATATATGGGCGTACATTATGGCTAGAACAGCATATCATGTCCTGTCTTTAATGGAACATTTCATATCTTCTCCTCCCGTACTTCACTCACACCAACATGAGACATTTATTTGGTCATTGTTAGTATTCTGTCGGGCTGTGAGTCTTACAGCGACTCACCATTCTGTCACATCGTGTCGTATGTTGCCTTTCTTAGTGTTCTCCTGTGTTAGTTCCTGTCCTGCGCTCTTATTTTGGTGGCACTTCCTGTTGTGTTGTTTTTTTCTTTGTAACCTCGTCACATCCTTCTCTGAGCACTGATGCACGCATATACTTCCTGTTAGCAACTAGGCCTATTTAAGTTGAGTCTTTGTTTTGAATCAATAGTCATTCATGTGGACGCACTTTTTGCTGTGTTCCAGCATTCCCTTTTGTTGTTTTGCAGCCTGTCAGTTTCAGTTTTGTTTTTACATAGCCCTCCCTATGCTCTGGTGCCCTTCTAAGCGGCACTCATCTTTAGTTTGTCCGTCATTACATGAAATAGTATTTACCTGCACGTCGGTCTTCTAAGCATCCTGGGAACACACCTGTATCGCCGTCATGCCACTTCTCCAAAGTGGGCTGGCTCAGGGTGGAGGACAGAGTTAAACAACTTGCACTGAGCCTAGTCTATAAAATCCACTACACCTCCTTGATAGCGAAGTACATGTCAAACTACTTCCTTAACGTAAATGACCGCCATAACCACAACACCAGAGGGAGCTCCACTAACCACGTTAAACCCAGATTCCGAACTAACAAAGGTCTTAACTCATTCTCTTTCTATGCCACATCAATGTGGAATGCGCTCCCAACAGGTATAAAAGAAAGGGCATCTCTATCCTCCTTCAAAACCGCAATAAAAGTTCACCTCCAGGCAGCTACAACCCTAAACTAACACCCTCCCCGGATTGCTAATAATCAAATGTAAACAATCAAATGCAGATACTTTTTCTTATGCCTTCTGATCTCTCTCTCTCTCTCTCTCTCTCTCTCTCTCTCTCTCTCTCTCTCTCTCTCTCTCTCTCTCTATGTCCACTACTTGATGTCCATATCCTCCCCCCCCCCCACAGCCCTGATTGTAAATAATGTAAATAATTCAATGTGATTATCTTGTGTGATGACTGTATTATGATGATAGTATATATGATAGTATATATCTGTATCATGAATCAATTTAAGTGGACCCCGACTTAAACAAGTTGAAAAACTTATTGGGGTGTTACCATTTAGTGGTCAATTGTACGGAATATGTACTTCACTGTGCAACCTACTAATAAAAGTCTCAATCAATCAATCAATGCCACCCCAGCGTCACAGATTCAATTCGATCCTGATTCTATGGGTGACGGTTTGATTCTGGATCATTTTCTAGATGCAACATGATTTTGGATTGGAACTGAATCCCGCAATATAACATTGATAATGCACACAAAATTATAAGTGCAGGAATGGCCTAAGAAAACGTATTTTTGGAAATGTGTCTTAAAATATATATATTCTCATCATTTATTTATTTTTTATTTTACTTGTTGGGATTTATTGGTTACTAATTTAAGTAACTACCGTTTTTTCCGGACCATAGGGCGCACCGCCGATGAATGGTCTATTTTCTGATCTTTTTTCATATATAAGGCGCACCTTATATAAGGCGCATTAAAGGAGTCATATTATTATTATTTTTTTTAGATGTAAAAGACTTCCTTGTGATCTACATAACATGTAATGCTGGTTCTTTGCTCAAAATGTTGCATAGATGATGTTTTACACATCATCTTCAACTCACTTTCTGACAGTCGCTTCAGGATGCGCCGTTTTGTGGGCGGTCTTATTTACGTGCCTCCACTTGGACAGTATCTTTGTTGTAGCGGTGTAGCGTGCGAGGACGGGAGTGGAAGAAGTGTCAAAAGATGGCGCTAACTGATTTAATGACATTCACACTTTACTTCAATCAATAACGGAGCAGCATCTCCTCATCCGTGGCTCACTAGTACAACAACAACACCCGAAATGTGTCCCGTGAAAAACCGTCCGACCGGAACTTTCTAATAACTAAAGTTCCTTTGGGTGAATAATGTAAAGTCACTACACCGGTATGTTTTAGTGCTTTCATGGCGAGTTTACTGGCAGATATAAGTAAGAACTTTACACTACTTTATATTAGAAATGGCAACAGTGGAGGATGAATGTCACATAACAAGAAGATAGAGAAAAAGAAGAAGCTTATCGACTACGGTGTCGACACAGACTACAAAGGTGGATGCACGCAAATTTTCAGGAGTTATGCAAATCCCAAATACACATTAGCAGATACCAGAAGGTAAGACAAGTTGGGTTTGCATAATATTGCGAAACAAAACACCAGATAATATGTCTTACCTTATACACACAGCATAATAATACTCCTATGTTGAAGCACAGTACAATCCATCAAGCGGTGTGGCTTCATAGCTTACCAAAGTCCTACTAAAACATTTTGATGGATTTTTGAGCGCCGTGTGTAATGTTCTATATTTTCAATGGAACATTTAAAATGTTGGCGTTGTTTACTTGAGTCATATTGCAGTCTACACATATCTCTTATGTGTGACTGCCATCTACTGGTCACACTTATCATTACACCGTGTACCAAATAAAATAGCTTCGAGGTCGATAAGCACAGCCAGAATTATTCCGCACATTAGGCGCACCAGGTTATAAGGCGCACTGTCCAGTAGGGGTGTAACGGTACGTGTATTTGTATTGAACCGTTTCGGTACGGGGGTTTCGGTTCGGTTCGGAGGTGTACCGAACGAGTTTCCCCACAGACATAGTAAGTAGCGTAACGCACGTTGTGTAAACAATGCACACCGAGGCACAACACACGCATGCTAGCAGCTAACGGGCTAGGATAGACTGACCATGCGTCCTCTTTTCACCGGACATGTCCTCTTTTGCGAAGCTGTCAGGGCGGAGTTTCTTAAATGCCTCAAATGTCCGGCATTTTGAGTTAGGGTTGCGTGTATTTTCAATGTACGTTCAGGGTTAAGAAGGGGTTAAAAACAAAACAAACAGCAGCATTGGTGAGGGAGGGGCAGAGACAGAGACAGAGAGAGAGAGAGAGAGTTATGATAAACGCGCATGCGTCGCCAGGCTCTGCTTTTTATCCATGGATTTATCACATTTAATTTTTTATTATCTATAGCAGGGGTGTCAAAAGTGTGCCCCGGAGGCCATTTGCGGCCCACAGCTAATGTTTTAAAGGCCCACGGCACATTCTAAAAATACTATTAAAATAAACAAAAACAGAACAAAAGTGAAATCAAAAAGCTTAAAGGTGAAATGTAATTTAGAAAAAGTTGCAATGTTGACTAATGAAACAAAGCTGTTTTTTTTCTTTTCAAACTGTCATTGCTCAAAACATAATATTGAATCAAAATCAATGTTATGAGTTATTGACCTATCCAAGGTTCCCATTACTTCACATCAAATATTACACTAAGAAAAATATTTTTGGTGGAAAATTTTGCAAATTTGGTAAATAAATAACCCAAAAATGTATATTTTGTTTAGGGATGTCCGATAATGGCTTTTTGCCCATATCCGATATTCCGATATTGTCCAACTCTTTAATTACCGATACCGATATCAACCGATACCGATATCAACCGATATATGCAGCCGTGGAATTAACACATTATTATGCCTAATTTGGACAACCATGTATGGTGAAGATAAGGTACTTTTTTAAAAATAATAATAAAATAAGATAACTAAATTAAAAACATTTTCTTGAATAAAAAAGAAAGTAAAACAATATAAAAACAGTTACATAGAAACTAGTAATGAATGAAAATGAGTAAAATGAAGTGTTAAAGGTTAGTACTATTAGTGGAGCAGTAGCACGCACAATCATGTGTGCTTACGGACTGTATCCCTTGCAGACTGTATTGATATATATTGATATATAATGTAGGAAGCAGAATATTGATAACAGAAATAAATGGGGGGAGGTAGGTTTTTTGAGTTGGTGCACTAATTGTAAGTGTATCTTGTGTTTTTTATGTTGATTTAATAAAAAATAAAATAAAAAACCGATACAGATAATAAAAAACCGATACCGATAGTTTACGATATTACATTTTAACGCATTTATCGGCCGATAATATCGACAGGCCGATATTATCGGACATCCCTAATTTTGTTGTTTTCTTACTGTACCGAAAATGAACCGAACCGTGACCTCTAAACCGAGGTACGTACCGAACCGAAATTTGTGTGTACCGTAACACCCCTATTGTCCAGTTTTGAGAGAAATATTTTTTGAAGTACGCCTTATAGTCTGGAAACTACGGTGACTTAAGTTTTTTTGAGACTATATTTACAGTTGAGTTTTGGTGGTGCAATGATTATGTGTTCAAATGAATGAGTCATCGCGTCAACAACAATATCAACCCAAATAATGGCGATTATTATTTTCGCCGTCATCGTCCAGCCTGACTCTCTTTTTTTCACGTGACGCCAGTTTCAAACACATTTAGGGGTCTTATTTATTCTTCTGGCAAACGTGAACATGAGAAATAATGTTGTTGTTAAACGAGACTGTGCTGGATGATGTTACATTGTAGTGAGAGGAGCATTATTTAGGGTTGGGCCCTCACTATAGTGACTCTTTCAAAGGGATACTTCCACCATTGTTGTCCTTTGCAACCTTAGCCAAGATACCTCAAAAGGCCCTTTTTGCACATCTATTCTTTGCAAGTGGCTTGTGGTCGGACCAGGGCGGACCCGGCAATAAATGAGCCCTTCTTTGGGGCCGGGGGATGGGATCGCACGGGACATCTGTCGGGCGGAGGTGAGAGCTTTCACTGCGTGCGCCTCACTGTACGGTAGAAATATATATTTTTATTCCTGCAGCACCACTCCGAGCCTCTATTGAGCCCCCACCCCCTCCACGGCTTCTATTTGCCGTCAAAAGTTTTGCTTTCATGCTTTTGCAAAAACATATTAGAGTAGTCACTGTCCAAAAAGCAAAGCAAATGCCACCCAGTAAAGTGTGTGTTCATGCCATAGCAGGAAATGTTTAACCTCCATTGTGGAGAGACAAAAGCTTGTTTTAATCCCGCTGTGCGAGGGATGCGTGGAGGGGGTGGGGGGGTGTCAAAAAGGGGGCGGGGGCAGTTTTTAGAGGGAGTCCACTCCTCTGCCTGCCTCCCGCCACTCAGTCATCATCGCCCACGCCAGCCAGGACCACACCAGGATTATGTCACATGACCTTTGGCTGGGAGGATTTTTATTTCATCGAGCCAAATAAAAGGTGACGTATTTATTTACTTCTCTCCTTCAAGCAAAGTCACCTGCGATGTGAAGAAGAGGACACGTTGGCTGTAACTTTGGTTACGCCTGTGCTGCGTTCACTGGCCTCTTTCATAGCCAGGAATTTGCGGCGTTTATTTCTATTTTTGCTGCCGCGAGCTTGTTTTTCCTGCTTTTGGCAACATCTTTATTGAAAATTGACAGTTGTTATGAGTCCCGGTGGATCCATGGAGCTTTTTCAAAAATGTATGGAAATGGTAAAAAAATGGGGTGAAAATTACTTTTAAAAAAAGAAAAAAAGATTTCATATCTTCTCCTCCCGTAGTTCACTCACACCAACATGAGACATTTATTTGGTCATTTTTAGTATTCTGTCGGGCTGTGAGTCTTACAGCGACTCACCATTCTGTCACAGCTGGTTACATCGTGTCGTATGTTGTGTTCTCCTGTGTTAGTTCCTGTCCTGCGCTCTTATTTTGGTGGCACTTCCTGTTGTGTTGTTTTTTTCTTTGTAACCTCGTCACATCTTTCTCTGAGCACTGATGCACGCATATACTTCCTGTTAGCAACTAGGCCTATTTAAGTTGAGTCTTTGTTTTGAATCAATAGTCATTCATGTGGACGCACTTTTTGCTGTGTTCCAGCATTCCCTTTTGTTGTTTTGCAGCCTGTCAGTTTTAGTTTTGTTTTTACTTGTTTTACTTGTTGTGATTTATTGGTTACTAATTTAAGTAACGGCCATTTTTTCCGGACCATAGGGCGCACTGCCGAAGAATGGTCTATTTTCTGATCTTTTTTCATATATAAGGCGCATCAAATTATAAGGCGCATTAAAGGAGTCATATTATTATTATTATTTTTATAAATGTAAAAGACTTCCTTGTGGTCTACATAACATGTGATGGTGGTTCTTTGCTCAAAATGTTGCAAAGATGATGTTTTACACATCATCTTCAAGTCGCTTTCTGACAGTCTCTTCAGGATGCGCCGTTTTGTGGGCGGTCTTATTTACGTGCCTCCACTTGGACAGCATCTTCTTGGTTGTAGCGGTGTAGCGTGCGAGGACGGGAGTGGAAGAAGTGTCAAAAGATGGAGCGAACTGTTTTAATGACATTCACACTTGACTTCAATCAATAACGGAGCAGCATCTCCTCATCCGTGGCTCACTAGTGCAACAACAACACCCGAAATGTGTCCCGTGAAAAACCGTCCGACCGGAACTCTCTAATAACTAAAGTTCCTTGGGTGAATAATGTAAACTCACTACACCGGTGTGTTTTAGTGCTTTCATGGTGAGTTTACTGACAGATATAAGTAAGAACTTTACACTACTTTATATTAGAAATGGCAACAGCGGAGGATGAATGTCACATAACAAGAAGATCGAGAAAAAGAAGAAGCTTATCGACTACGGTGTCGACGCGGACCACAAAGGCGGACGTGCGCACATTTTCAGGAGTTATGCAGATCCCAAATACACATCAGCAGATACCAGAAGGTAAGACAAGTTGGGTTTGCATAATATTGCGAAGCAAAACGGCAAATAATATGTCTTACCTTATACACACACCATAAAACTACTCCTATGTTGAAGCACAGTACAATCCATCAAGCGGTGTGGCTTCATAGCTTACCAAAGTCCTACTAAAACATTTTGATAGATTTTTGAGCGCCGTGTGTAACGTTCTATATTTAAGTTGAGTCTTTGTTTTGGATCAATAGTCATTCATGCGGACGCACTTTTTGCTGTGTTCCAGCATTCCCTTTTGTTGTTTTGCAGCCTGTCAGTTTTAGTTTTGTTTTTGCATAGCCCTCCCTATGCTCTGGTGCCCTTCTAAGCGGCACTCTTCTTTAGTTTGTCTGTCATTACATGAAATAGTATTTACCTGCACGTCGGTCTTCTAAGCATCCTGGGAACACACCTGTATCGCCGTCATGCCACCCCAGCGTCACAGATTCGATTCAATCCTGATTCTATGGGTGATGGTTTGATTCAGGATCATTTTCTAGATGCAACATGATTTTGGATTGGAACTGAATCCCGCAATGTAACATTGATAATGCACACAAATTCATCTAGGCTGCTGATGTGTGTAAGTGCGGGTCTACTAATTCCATTGGCCCTTGAACTCACCATTATGTGGACTGCGACTTACATGTATAACCTTCTCCGACGCTGCCACAGAAAGCTGCATTTCTGATAGTTGTTTGTGTGGTCATAACTCGTACTTGTGTTCTATTCAAAATAATGGAATAGGTGTGTTGACTGCACGTCGCTAACTGTCATGCAAATATGGAAAAAAAAGGTGTAAACAAACTACTCCTTTGATGGTGGATGGCATGAGGAGCCGCATTGTTTGGGTAGTTTGTGTCTACACTCCATTGTTGTGTAGTTTGTGTCTACACTCCATTGTTGTGTAGTTTGTGTCTACACTCCATTGTTGTGTAGTTTGTGTCTACACTCCATTGTTGTGTAGTTTGTGTCTACACTCCATTGTTGTGTAGTTTGTGTCTACACTCCATTGTTGTGTAGTTTGTGTCTACACTCCATTGTTGTGTAGTTTGTGTCTACACTCCATTGTTGTGTAGTTTGTGTCTACACTCCATTGTTGTGTAGTTTGTGTCTACACTCCGTTGTTGTGTAGTTTGTGTCTACACTCCGTTGTTGTGTAGTTTGTGTTTACACTCCATTGTTGTGTAGTTTGTGTCTACACTCCATTGTTGTGTAGTTTGTGTCTACACTCCGTTGTTGTGTAGTTTGTGTTTACACTCTGTTGTTGTGTAGTTTGTGTTTACACTCTGTTGTTGTGTAGTTTGTGTCTACACTCCATTGTTGTGTAGTTTGTGTCTACACTCCATTGTTGTGTAGGTTGTGTCTACACTCCGTTGTTGTGTAGTTTGTGTCTACACTCCGTTGTTGTGTAGTTTGTGTCTACACTCCATTGTTGTGTAGTTTGTGTCTACACTCCGTTGTTGTGTAGTTTGTGTTTACACTCCGTTGTTGTGTAGTTTGTGTCTACACTCCATTGTTGTGTAGTTTGTGTCTACACTCCATTGTTGTGTAGTTTGTGTCTACACTCCATTGTTGTGTAGTTTGTGTCTACACTCCGTTGTTGTGTAGTTTGTGTCTACACTCCGTTGTTGTGTAGTTTGTGTCTACACTCCGTTGTTGTGTAGTTTGTGTCTACACTCCGTTGTTGTGTAGTTTGTGTCTACACTCCGTTGTTGTGTAGTTTGTGTCTACACTCCGTTGTTGTGTAGTTTGTGTCTACACTCCGTTGTTGTGTAGTTTGTGTTTGCACTCCGTTGTTGTGTAGTTTGTGTCTACACTCCGTTGTTGTGTAGTTTGTGTCTACACTCCGTTGTTGTGTAGTTTTTGTTTACACCCCATTGTTGTGTAGTTTGTGTCTACACTCCGTTGTTGTGTAGTTTGTGTCTACACTCCATTGTTGTGTAGTTTGTGTCTACACTCCGTTGTTGTGTAGTTTGTGTTTACACTCCGTTGTTGTGTAGTTTGTGTTTACACTCCATTGTTGTGTAGTTTGTGTCTACACTCCATTGTTGTGTAGTTTGTGTCTACACTCCGTTGTTGTGTAGTTTGTGTCTACACTCCGTTGTTGTGTAGTTTGTGTTTACACTCCATTGTTGTGTAGTTTGTGTCTACACTCCGTTGTTGTGTAGTTTGTGTCTACACTCCGTTGTTGTGTAGTTTTTGTTTACACTCCATTGTTGTGTAGTTTGTGTCTACACTCCATTGTTGTGTAGTTTGTGTCTACACTACGTTGTTGTGTAGTTTGTGTCTACACTCCATTGTTGTGTAGTTTGTGTCTACACTCCATTGTTGTGTAGTTTGTGTCTACACTCCATTGTTGTGTAGTTTGTGTCTACACTCCATTGTTGTGTAGTTTGTGTCTACACTCCATTGTTGTGTAGTTTGTGTTTACACTCCATTGTTGTGTAGTTTGTGTTTACACTCCATTGTTGTGTAGTTTGTGTCTACACTCCGTTGTTGTGTAGTTTGTGTCTACACTCCATTGTTGTGTAGTTTGTGTCTACACTCCGTTGTTGTGTAGTTTGTGTTTACACTCCGTTATTGTGTAGTTTGTGTTTACACTCCATTGTTGTGTAGTTTGTGTCTACACTCCATTGTTGTGTAGTTTGTGTCTACACTCCGTTGTTGTGTAGTTTGTGTCTACACGTCATTGTTGTGTAGTTTGTGTTTACACTCCATTGTTGTGTAGTTTGTGTCTACACTCCGTTGTTGTGTAGTTTGTGTCTACACTCCGTTGTTGTGTAGTTTTTGTTTACACTCCATTGTTGTGTAGTTTGTGTCTACACTCCATTGTTGTGTAGTTTGTGTCTACACTACGTTGTTGTGTACTTTGTGTCTACACTCCATTGTTGTGTAGTTTGTGTCTACACTCCATTGTTGTGTAGTTTGTGTCTACACTCCATTGTTGTGTAGTTTGTGTCTACACTCCATTGTTGTGTAGTTTGTGTCTACACTCCATTGTTGTGTAGTTTGTGTCTACACTCCATTGTTGTGTAGTTTGTGTCTACACTCCATTGTTGTGTAGTTTGTGTCTACACTCCATTGTTGTGTAGTTTGTGTCTACACTCCATTGTTGTGTAGTTTGTGTCTACACTCCATTGTTGTGTAGTTTGTGTCTACACTCCATTGTTGTGTAGTTTGTGTCTACACTCCGTTGTTGTGTAGTTTGTGTCTACACTCCGTTGTTGTGTAGTTTGTGTTTACACTCCATTGTTGTGTAGTTTGTGTCTACACTCCATTGTTGTGTAGTTTGTGTCTACACTCCGTTGTTGTGTAGTTTGTGTTTACACTCTGTTGTTGTGTAGTTTGTGTTTACACTCTGTTGTTGTGTAGTTTGTGTCTACACTCCATTGTTGTGTAGTTTGTGTCTACACTCCATTGTTGTGTAGGTTGTGTCTACACTCCGTTGTTGTGTAGTTTGTGTCTACACTCCGTTGTTGTGTAGTTTGTGTCTACACTCCATTGTTGTGTAGTTTGTGTCTACACTCCGTTGTTGTGTAGTTTGTGTTTACACTCCGTTGTTGTGTAGTTTGTGTCTACACTCCATTGTTGTGTAGTTTGTGTCTACACTCCATTGTTGTGTAGTTTGTGTCTACACTCCATTGTTGTGTAGTTTGTGTCTACACTCCGTTGTTGTGTAGTTTGTGTCTACACTCCGTTGTTGTGTAGTTTGTGTCTACACTCCGTTGTTGTGTAGTTTGTGTCTACACTCCGTTGTTGTGTAGTTTGTGTCTACACTCCGTTGTTGTGTAGTTTGTGTCTACACTCCGTTGTTGTGTAGTTTGTGTTTGCACTCCGTTGTTGTGTAGTTTGTGTCTACACTCCGTTGTTGTGTAGTTTGTGTCTACACTCCGTTGTTGTGTAGTTTTTGTTTACACCCCATTGTTGTGTAGTTTGTGTCTACACTCCGTTGTTGTGTAGTTTGTGTCTACACTCCATTGTTGTGTAGTTTGTGTCTACACTCCGTTGTTGTGTAGTTTGTGTTTACACTCCGTTGTTGTGTAGTTTGTGTTTACACTCCATTGTTGTGTAGTTTGTGTCTACACTCCATTGTTGTGTAGTTTGTGTCTACACTCCGTTGTTGTGTAGTTTGTGTCTACACTCCGTTGTTGTGTAGTTTGTGTTTACACTCCATTGTTGTGTAGTTTGTGTCTACACTCCGTTGTTGTGTAGTTTGTGTCTACACTCCGTTGTTGTGTAGTTTTTGTTTACACTCCATTGTTGTGTAGTTTGTGTCTACACTCCATTGTTGTGTAGTTTGTGTCTACACTACGTTGTTGTGTAGTTTGTGTCTACACTCCATTGTTGTGTAGTTTGTGTCTACACTCCATTGTTGTGTAGTTTGTGTCTACACTCCATTGTTGTGTAGTTTGTGTCTACACTCCATTGTTGTGTAGTTTGTGTCTACACTCCATTGTTGTGTAGTTTGTGTTTACACTCCATTGTTGTGTAGTTTGTGTTTACACTCCATTGTTGTGTAGTTTGTGTCTACACTCCGTTGTTGTGTAGTTTGTGTCTACACTCCATTGTTGTGTAGTTTGTGTCTACACTCCGTTGTTGTGTAGTTTGTGTTTACACTCCGTTATTGTGTAGTTTGTGTTTACACTCCATTGTTGTGTAGTTTGTGTCTACACTCCATTGTTGTGTAGTTTGTGTCTACACTCCGTTGTTGTGTAGTTTGTGTCTACACGTCATTGTTGTGTAGTTTGTGTTTACACTCCATTGTTGTGTAGTTTGTGTCTACACTCCGTTGTTGTGTAGTTTGTGTCTACACTCCGTTGTTGTGTAGTTTTTGTTTACACTCCATTGTTGTGTAGTTTGTGTCTACACTCCATTGTTGTGTAGTTTGTGTCTACACTACGTTGTTGTGTAGTTTGTGTCTACACTCCATTGTTGTGTAGTTTGTGTCTACACTCCATTGTTGTGTAGTTTGTGTCTACACTCCATTGTTGTGTAGTTTGTGTCTACACTCCATTGTTGTGTAGTTTGTGTCTACACTCCGTTGTTGTGTAGTTTGTGTTTACACTCCGTTGTTGTGTAGTTTGTGTCTACACTCCATTGTTGTGTAGTTTGTGTCTACACTCCATTGTTGTGTAGTTTGTGTTTACACTCCATTGTTGTGTAGTTTGTGTCTACACTCCATTGTTGTGTAGTTTGTGTCTACACTCCATTGTTGTGTAGTTTGTCTCTACACTCCATTGTTGTGTAGTTTGTGTCTACACTCCGATTGTTGTGTAGTTTGTGTCTACACTCCGTTGTTGTGTAGTTTGTGTTTACACTCCATTGTTGTGTAGTTTGTGTTTACACTCCGTTGTTGTGTAGTTTGTGTCTACACTCCATTGTTGTGTAGTTTGTGTCTACACTCCGATTGTTGTGTAGTTTGTGTCTACACTCCGTTGTTGTGTAGTTTGTGTTTACACTCCATTGTTGTGTAGTTTGTGTCTACACTCCATTGTTGTGTAGTTTGGGTCTACACTCCATTGTTGTGTAGTTTGGGTCTACACTCCATTGTTGTGTGGTTTGTGTCTACACTCCGTTGTTGTGTAGTTTGTGTCTACACTCCATTGTTGTGTAGTTTGTGTCTACACTCCGATTGTTGTGTAGTTTGTGTCTACACTCCGTTGTTGTGTAGTTTGTGTTTACACTCCGTTATTGTGTAGTTTGTGTTTACACTCCATTGTTGTGTAGTTTGTGTCTACACTCCATTGTTGTGTAGTTTGTGTCTACACTCCGTTGTTGTGTAGTTTGTGTCTACACGTCATTGTTGTGTAGTTTGTGTTTACACTCCATTGTTGTGTAGTTTGTGTCTACACTCCGTTGTTGTGTAGTTTGTGTCTACACTCCGTTGTTGTGTAGTTTTTGTTTACACTCCATTGTTGTGTAGTTTGTGTCTACACTCCATTGTTGTGTAGTTTGTGTCTACACTACGTTGTTGTGTAGTTTGTGTCTACACTCCATTGTTGTGTAGTTTGTGTCTACACTCCATTGTTGTGTAGTTTGTGTCTACACTCCATTGTTGTGTAGTTTGTGTCTACACTCCATTGTTGTGTAGTTTGTGTCTACACTCCGTTGTTGTGTAGTTTGTGTTTACACTCCGTTGTTGTGTAGTTTGTGTCTACACTCCATTGTTGTGTAGTTTGTGTCTACACTCCATTGTTGTGTAGTTTGTGTTTACACTCCATTGTTGTGTAGTTTGTGTCTACACTCCATTGTTGTGTAGTTTGTGTCTACACTCCATTGTTGTGTAGTTTGTCTCTACACTCCATTGTTGTGTAGTTTGTGTCTACACTCCGATTGTTGTGTAGTTTGTGTCTACACTCCGTTGTTGTGTAGTTTGTGTTTACACTCCATTGTTGTGTAGTTTGTGTTTACACTCCGTTGTTGTGTAGTTTGTGTCTACACTCCATTGTTGTGTAGTTTGTGTCTACACTCCGATTGTTGTGTAGTTTGTGTCTACACTCCGTTGTTGTGTAGTTTGTGTTTACACTCCATTGTTGTGTAGTTTGTGTCTACACTCCATTGTTGTGTAGTTTGGGTCTACACTCCATTGTTGTGTAGTTTGGGTCTACACTCCATTGTTGTGTGGTTTGTGTCTACACTCCGTTGTTGTGTAGTTTGTGTTTACACTCCATTGTTGTGTAGTTTGTGTCTACACTCCGATTGTTGTGTAGTTTGTGTCTACACTCCGATTGTTGTGTAGTTTGTGTTTACACTCCATTGTTGTGTAGTTTGTGTCTACACTCCATTGTTGTGTAGTTTGTGTTTACACTCCGTTGTTGTGTAGTTTGTGTCTACACTCCGTTGTTGTGTAGTTTGTGTCTACACTCCATTGTTGTGTAGTTTGTGTCTACACTCCGTTGTTGTGTAGTTTGTGTTTACACTCCGTTGTTGTGTAGTTTGTGTTTACACTCCATTGTTGTGTAGTTTGTGTCTACACTCCATTGTTGTGTAGTTTGTGTCTACACTCCGTTGTTGTGTAGTTTGTGTCTACACTCCGTTGTTGTGTAGTTTGTGTCTACACTCCATTGTTGTGTAGTTTGTGTCTACACTCCGATTGTTCTGTAGTTTGTGTCTACACTCCATTGTTGTGTAGTTTGTGTCTACACTCCATTGTTGTGTAGTTTGTGTTTACACTCCATTGTTGTGTAGTTTGTGTCTACACTCCGTTGTTGTGTAGTTTGTGTCCACACTCCATTGTTGTGTAGTTTGTGTTTACACTCCATTGTTGTGTAGTTTGTGTCTACACTCCGATTGTTCTGTAGTTTGTGTCTACACTCCATTGTTGTGTAGTTTGTGTTTACACTCCATTGTTGTGTAGTTTGTGTCTACACTCCATTGTTGTGTAGTTTGTGTCTACACTCCATTGTTGTGTAGTTTGTGTCTACACTCCATTGTTGTGTAGTTTGTGTCTACACTCCGATTGTTGTGTAGTTTGTGTCTACACTCCGTTGTTGTGTAGTTTGTGTTTACACTCCGTTGTTGTGTAGTTTGGGTTTACACTCCATTGTTGTGTAGTTTGTGTCTACACTCCATTGTTGTGTAGTTTGTGTCTACACTCCATTGTTGTGTAGTTTGTGTCTACACTCCGTTGTTGTGTAGTTTGTGTTTACACTCCATTGTTGTGTAGTTTGTGTCTACACTCCGTTGTTGTGTAGTTTGTGTCTACACTCCGATTGTTGTGTAGTTTGTGTCTACACGCCATTGTTGTGTAGTTTGTGTCTACACTCCGATTGTTGTGTAGTTTGTGTCTACACTCCGATTGTTGTGTAGTTTGTGTCTACACTCCATTGTTGTGTAGTTTGTGTTTACACTCCATTGTTGTGTAGTTTGTGTCTACACTCCATTGTTGTGTAGTTTGTGTCTACACTCCATTGTTGTGTAGTTTGTGTTTACACGCCGTTGTTGTGTAGTTTGTGTTTACACTCCATTGTTGTGTAGTTTGTGTTTACACTCCATTGTTGTGTAGTTTGTGTCTACACTCCATTGTTGTGTAGTTTGTGTTTACACTCCATTGTTGTGTAGTTTGTGTTTACACTCCGTTGTTGTGTAGTTTGTGTCTACACTCCATTGTTGTGTAGGTTGTGTCTACACTCCGTTGTTGTGTAGTTTGTGTCTACACTCCATTGTTGTGTAGTTTGTGTCTACACTCCGTTGTTGTGTAGTTTGTGTTTACACTCCATTGTTGTGTAGTTTGTGTCTACACTACGTTGTTGTGTAGTTTGTGTCTACACTCCATTGTTGTGTAGTTTGTGTCTACACTCCATTGTTGTGTAGTTTGTGTCTACACTCCATTGTTGTGTAGTTTGTGTGTACACTCCGTTGTTGTGTAGTTTGTGTTTACACTCCGTTGTTGTGTAGTTTGTGTTTACACTCCATTGTTGTGTAGTTTGTGTCTACACTCCATTGTTGTGTAGTTTGTGTTTACACTCCATTGTTGTGTAGTTTGTGTCTACACTCCGTTGTTGTGTAGTTTGTGTCCACACTCCATTGTTGTGTAGTTTGTGTTTACACTCCATTGTTGTGTAGTTTGTGTCTACACTCCGATTGTTCTGTAGTTTGTGTCTACACTCCATTGTTGTGTAGTTTGTGTTTACACTCCATTGTTGTGTAGTTTGTGTCTACACTCCATTGTTGTGTAGTTTGTGTCTACACTCCATTGTTGTGTAGTTTGTGTCTACACTCCGATTGTTGTGTAGTTTGTGTCTACACTCCGTTGTTGTGTAGTTTATGTTTACACTCCGTTGTTGTGTAGTTTGGGTTTACACTCCATTGTTGTGTAGTTTGTGTCTACACTCCATTGTTGTGTAGTTTGTGTCTACACTCCATTGTTGTGTAGTTTGTGTCTACACTCCGTTGTTGTGTAGTTTGTGTCTACACTCCGTTGTTGTGTAGTTTGTGTCTACACTCCGATTGTTGTGTAGTTTGTGTCTACACTCCGTTGTTGTGTAGTTTTTGTTTACACTCCGTTGTTGTGTAGTTTGTGTCTACACTCCGTTGTTGTGTAGTTTGTGTCTACACTCCGTTGTTGTGTAGTTTGTGTCTACACTCCATTGTTGTGTAGTTTGTGTCTACACTCCGTTGTTGTGTAGTTTGTGTTTACACTCCGTTGTTGTGTAGTTTGTGTTTACACTCCATTGTTGTGTAGTTTGTGTCTACACTCCATTGTTGTGTAGTTTGTGTCTACACTCCATTGTTGTGTAGTTTGTGTCTACACTCCATTGTTGTGTAGTCTGTGTCTACACTCCATTGTTGTGTAGTTTGTGTCTACACTCCATTGTTGTGTAGTTTGTGTTTACACTCTATTGTTGTGTAGTTTGTGTTTACACTCCATTGTTGTGTAGTTTGTGTTTACACTCCGTTGTTGTGTAGTTTGTGTCTACACTCCATTGTTGTGTAGTTTGTGTCTAAACTCCATTGTTGTGTAGTTTGTGTTTACACTCCGTTGTTGTGTAGTTTGTGTTTACACTCCGTTGTTGTGTAGTTTGTGTTTACACTCCATTGTTGAGTAGTTTGTGTCTACACTCCGTTGTTGTGTAGTTTGTGTCTACACTCCATTGTTGTGTAGTTTGTGTTTACACTCCATTGTTGTGTAGTTTGTGTCTACACTCCATTGTTGTGTAGTTTGTGTCTACACTCCATTGTTGTGTAGTTTGTGTCTACACTCCATTGTTGTGTAGTTTGTGTCTACACTCCGATTGTTGTGTAGTTTGTGTTTACACGCCATTGTTGTGTAGTTTGTGTCTACACTCCGATTGTTGTGTAGTTTGTGTCTACACTCCGTTGTTGTGTAGTTTGTGTCTACACTCCATTGTTGTGTAGTTTGTGTTTACACTCCATTGTTGTGTAGTTTGTGTTTATTGCCGCATAAGATCAATGGAAGAAAGTAAAGAAGCATTTGAAGAGAGCGTGGTAATGAAAGGTGACATTGACAAAAGGCTATACGCTGCATTCATGGCCAGCCTGACTACTGTACAAAGAGAGACAAATAATGGGCAATTTAGCGTCCTTTAACGAGAGCCAGCTCCAGACCTCGTTAAGGCTTCAACATTTGTCCCCGGGAAAATATGCACTTGCACCTTATGCAGCTCATTAAAGTGGACTCCTATGACGACGAGCGGATCGAAGCACATTTGTAGAAAAATAAGCCGACGATTTGGTCCAATTCTGATAAGATACCATTTTCTAATCATGTTCAACACCACACAGGTGTGTCCTCCTTGGCAGAGGTAATGAAGCTGTTGTTCCAAAGATACATCCTGCTAGGAAGTGCTGCAATCACTGCAAGAATCACAAACTGAAGTGAAGAAGAATCATTGGAGGAATAGAGAGGGTTTTTCTAATGAGCATCCGTCGGGTTTCTCCTTTGGAGTTTGTTGTTTTGATGTGCTGGAGGGTGTCCTCGTGGGGAGACAGGGGCTGCTTGGGAGGGATTGGACCTGAGGCTTTCATTTGAGCCTGATGGGAGGCAGCCGCTACGAGCGATACCACAATCACCACCAGGGGAGAGAAACCAACATTTGCACCAAAGCGCACCGTTGTTTTTTTTTGGATTGATTGAGACTTTTATTAGTAGATTGCAGAGTACAGTACATATTCCCTACAATTGACCACTAAATGGTAACACCCCAATAAGTTTTTCCACTTCTTTAAGTCGGGGTCCACGTTAACCAATTCATGGTAACCTGGTCCAGGTGTAAGAAGGGATTTAGATATGTACAAAATGTGAACACATTTTAAATTAGGGAGGCCTCAATCAACATTTTTGGCCTCCAGTCCTCGATCCAATTTCCAGTCCCGATCCGATATTTTGATAATAGACTGAAAATAGTTTATAGCAAATAACTAAAGGAAATACATTTTAAAAACACTATATCATTACATTAAATCAGATGATGTATTAAATGTATACCTGTATCCAGAGACTTACTCCCTGAACAAACTAAATATATCGATCTAATCATTTAGTATCATTTACATACTGATACTATACTAGGTATTGATAGTATCGACATCTGTATCAATCACGCCTACTTTACGGTTAGCTTTTTGGGTCGTCCTGCTCGCTGTGTGTGTGTGTGCTTCACTACTCATTTTTCTCAATGTCCTCCAGTGATAATACTACACAAACTACACAACAATGGAGTATAAACACAAACTACACAACAATAGAGTGTAGACCAGGGGTCACCAACGCGGTGCCCGTGGGCACCAGGTGGCCCGTAAGGACCAGATGAGTAGCCCGCTGGCCTGTTCTAAAAATAGCTCAAAAAGCAGCACTTACCAGTGAGCTGCCTCTATTTTTTTAAATTGTATTTATTTACTAGCAAGCTGGTCTCGCTTTGCCCGACATTTTTAATTTTAAGAGAGACAAAACTCAAATAGAATTTGAAAATCCAAGAAAATATTTTAAAGACTTGGTCTTCACTTGTTTAAATAAATTCTTTTTTTTTTTTTTACTTTGCTTCTTATAACTTTCAGAAAGACAATTTTAGAGAAAAAATACAACCTTAAAAATGATTTTAGGATTTTTAAACACATATACCTTTTTACCTTTTAAATTCCTTCCTCTTCTTTCCGGACAATTTAAATCAATGTTCAAGTAAATTTCTTTTTTTTATTGTAAAGAATAATAAATACATTTTAATTTGTTTTTTCGACAAAGAGTATTTGTGAAATATTTCTTCAAACTTATTATGATTAAAATTCAAAAAAATTACTCTGGCAAATCTAGAAAATCTGTAGAATCAAATTTAAATCTTATTTCAAAGTCTTTTGAATTTCTTTGAAAATTTTTGTTCTGGAAAATCTAGAACAAATAATGATTTGTCTTTGTTAGAAATATAGCTTGGTCCAATTTGTTATATATTCTAACAAAGTGTAGATTGGATTTTAACCTATTTAAAACATGTCATCAAAATTCTAAAATTAATATTAATCAGGAAAAATTACTAATGATGTTCCATAAATTATTTTTTACATTTTTTCAAAAAGATTCGAATTAGCTAGTTTTTCTCTTCTTTTTTTCGGTAGAATTTTGAATTTTAAAGAGTCGAAATTGAAGATAAACTATGTTTCAAAATGTAATTGTCATTTTTTTCGTGTTTTCTCCTCTTTTAAACCGTTCAATTAAGTGTAAATATCATTCATTATTAATAATAACATAGAGTTAAAGGTAAATTGAGCAAATTGGCTATTTCTGGCAATTTATTTAAGTGTGTATCAAACTGGTAGCCCTTCGCATGAATCACTACCCAAGAAGTAGCTCTTGCTTTCAAAAAGGTTGGTGACCCCTGGTGTAGACACTAACTACACAACAATGGAGTGTAAACACAAACTACACAAGCGGTAGAAAAATGGATGGATGATTGAAGAAAGCGCCCCCTCAGGTGAGGAGGGTGTACTGCCTCTGTGAGCTACTCTTGATATTTCAGAGTGTGTAAAGTGGTAAAAAAGTCCTTTGCTGTTCTTTAGTAATCATACTGAGGTGGATAAGCATCTGCTGAAGTCCATTGGACTGACGTCAATCCTTTTATGTCTCCATCCCGAGGAGTTTGATGCCATAGTCAGGATTTCTCCAGACTTATTATGATGGTGACATTAGTAGGAAGGTCAAAGCCATGACAGTGCATGGCTTTTTCAGCCTAAGCTTGAAAGATGGCCAAGTGTGATGTCACAGCAGTGAGGCAGGGAGGGTAAAGGTGAGGCCAGGAGACAAGATGATCACAAGGTCAGTGATAGCAAGTGTGATGCCACAGCAGTGAGGCAGGGAGGGTAAAGGTGAGGCCAGGAGACAAGGTCAGTGATAGCAAGTTCTGATGACAGTTCAAGATGTTTCTCTACCTTCATTTACAATTTCCATTTCATTTTTGAAGACAAAAAAAGACACCTTTTGATTTTTTAGCTGGTGTAGATTGCAGATGTTAAAGGTCAGAGTTTTATGCGGTTGATGTACTTTGCTGTTTTTGTTCAGGTGGCCAGGTAGAGAATGGAGATTGTTATTTATCAGGTGAAGAAAGACCCCAAAATGACATTTGACACCAGCACATGTTATTTGGTCATCAGTTCATGAAAACAGGACACTTCACGTGCACAGCAGATCAATAAATCAAAGTATCGGTTTACCTTTCCTGAACAAAAAGGTACAGGATGAAGCTAAAAGCTTATTATGTTAACCCTTTCCACATTCACTTTGTACATGTCTAATAGACAAAATATAAGTATAGATGACATTGTGTATGTGCTGAAAGATTCATTTATGATTGTTTATCAAAATATAACTATAGATGTCAACATTGTGTACGTGCTGAAAGATTCATTTATGATTGTTTATCAAAATATAACTATAGATGTCAACATTGTGTACGTGCTGAAAGATTCATTTATGATTGTTTATCAAAATATAACTATAGATGTCAACATTGTGTATGTGCTGAAAGATTCATTTATGATTGTTTATCAAAATATAACTATAGATGTCAACATTGTGTACGTGCTGAAAGATTCATTTGTGATTGTTTATCAAAATATAACTATAGATGTCAACATTGTGTATGTGCGGAAAGATTCATTTATGATTGTTTATCAAAATATAACTATAGATGTCAACATTGTGTATGTGCTGAAAGATTCATTTATGATTGTTTATCAAAATATAACTATAGATGTCAACATTGTGTATGTGCTGAAAGATTAATTTATGATTGTTTATCAAAATATAACTATAGATGTCAACATTGTGTACGTGCTGAAAGATTCATTTATGATTGTTTATCAAAATATAACTATAGATGTCAACATTGTGTACGTGCTGAAAGATTCATTTATGATTGTTTATCAAAATATAACTATAGATGTCAACATTGTGTACGTGCTGAAAGATTCATTTATGATTGTTTATCAAAATATAACCATAGATGTCAACATTGTGTACGTGCTGAAAGATTCATTTATGATTGTTTAACAAAATATAACTATAGATGTCAACATTGTGTACATGCTGAAAGATTAATTTATGATTGTTTATCAAAATATAACTATAGATGTCAACATTGTGTACGTGCTGAAAGATTCATTTATGATTGTTTATCAAAATATAACTATAGATGTCAACATTGTGTACGTGCTGAAAGATTCATTTATGATTGTTTATCAAAATATAACTATAGACGTCAACATTGTGTACGTGCTGAAAGATTCATTTATGATTGTTTATCAAAATATAACTATAGATGTCAACATTGTGTACGTGCTGAAAGATTCATTTATGATTGTTTATCAAAATATAACTATAGATGTCAACATTGGGTATGTGCTGAAAGATTCATTTATGATTGTTTATCCAAATATAACTATAGACGTCAACATTGTGTACGTGCTGAAAGATTCATTTATGATTGTTTATCAAAATATAACTATAGATGTCAACATTGTGTACGTGCTGAAAGATTCATTTATGATTGTTTATCAAAATATAACTATAGATGTCAACATTGTGTACGTGCTGAAAGATTAATTTATGATTGTTTATCAAAATATAAGTATAGATGTCAACATTGTGTACGTGCTGAAAGATTCATTTATGATTGTTTATCAAAATATAACTATAGATGTCAACATTGTGTACGTGCTGAAAGATTCATTTATGATTGTTTATCAAAATATAACTATAGATGTCAACATTGTGTACGTGCTGAAAGATTCATTTATGATTGTTTATCAAAATATAACTATAGATGTCAACATTGTGTACGTGCTGAAAGATTCATTTATGATTGTTTATCAAAATATAACCATAGATGTCAACATTGTGTATGTGCTGAAAGATTCATTTATGATTGTTGTGTTTGGTAAAAACTTAATTAACTCTTTTAGGTTTTGCTCACATTGGTAATTTACAAAACACTCGCAACAAAAATGCGTTTTAAGAACTCTGAAACAAGATAAAATACAAATAATATCACGATAATACTCGGGAAATACTACATTTTAAAAAATATTAAAGGGATCACTGCAAACTCGTGCATTCTTCGACTCTGCGTGTCACTTTTGTCTTCGTCGTTCATAAAATCTTGACATCTTTCGGCTTTTTTTGTCACCTCTCGAGGAACTCTGAAGAAACGTTGATGCTTTCTGCGATTTGAACGGTTCCAAAAATGCCAGCATAGGTCACTTTTCTTCGCAAGAGGCAAAGCGTAGGTATGACAACCGACGCTCGCTGGCCCACCACTCCGAGCCTCGCATAGTTAACTAGCCGGACGTGACCAATTGCAGTTTCCTGCTCGTTGGTGCTTCTGATGACATTGCTAATGAGTAAATTGTATGACAACATTGTTAGAATAATTGTTTCTAAATGATCACAACAACTTTGTATTACATTGTGTTCCTGACAAGAAGACAAAAGCTGTCTTTGAAACCTACCAAGAGTAAGACTCGTAAAACTCCAATGTGTAGGGGGGGGGGGAAGAAAGATGGTGTTCCTGTGTTCTCTCATGTATGGTAAACAACAGAAGGATGTTGTTCTGGCCCAAGGACTTCAAAGCGGAGAGCACCAAGGATATGCCTAATTTCCAGACGAACTCTTTTTGAAGTATTTTACGAACTCTTTTTGAACTATTTTATGGAACTCTTTTTGAACTATTTAACGACCTCTTCTTTTGAACTGTTCGGTAACCAAAGGAAAGGCTGTTTACGACCCACTTCCCTCTGGAAGCAGCTGTGGTCAGGTGGGGGGGAGAAAGTCAAATAAAGAAGGAGGCATACAATCTTTTGGGAGAGCGTGCTGAGACACTGTAAGAGGCTACAGGTCGATGGCGACTCTCCTCAATATATTGAGTCCAAATTGAATTCTGTCTCTGTTTGATTATTTGCCTCTCGTCTTGTTTAATAGATGTCATCAGTGTTTGAACCTGACAAACATCATCAGAATGTCTTACTATGCTGAACTTGTCTTGTTTTCCCTGCATGCAGATTGAAGGAGAAGAGGTGGCAACCAGAGGAGTCACAGTCCTAACTTTCTGGTAAGTTTTTGTTTTTTTGTTTCCATCTGCAACGTCATTATTTTCCAGAAGAGTCTGGACTTTCGGAAGCGAGCGTTCCCTGAGCGGCGTGTCCCCCGCCCACCGCATGCCATCACACAAATGTCAGTCTGTGCTGGCAAAGGTCTCCTCCTGTCTGATCCAAACAACTTCCTCCACCATGCTGCTGATGTATTCATACAGTATCAACACTCCACACTGAAAACGCTTTCTTCCAAATAAGAAAGATCCAATCTTCCATTACTGGCAGTGCTTTGGCTTTTTCTGTCCAACGGTTGCGTATGATCGCCATGGTAACACACCCCCTGTGACTGTGGGCCAGGATGCTTACCAAGTCAGCACTTTGAGTCTAAATTGGGCACAATGTGGACTCGTGATGGGCGAAGCTGGTATGAGGCCAGATAGTTAAGGACCAATACTGACATGATACCATTGATACTCATGTAATACTATATGTATAAGGGCTTGTGATGAGGGATACAGATATGATAACAGTCATGAATAATACTGATCACTTTATACAAGTTTGATAAGATGGGTGATACTGATTAGATAAGAATACAGGGTAACACTTTAGTATGGGGAACACATATTCACCATTAATTAGTTGCTTATTAACATGAAAATTAGTAACATATTGGCTGTTAATTAGTCATTATTAAGTACTTATTAATGCCTTATTCTGCATGGCCTTATTATACAACCAGTAAGCCATTAACGAAGAGTCTTCCCTCAATAACCTCAGAATTATTGCTTATTAGTGACCCAAACCCTAACCCTAACCCTTATATGTTCCCCTAGTGTCCAAATAACTGTAAATTAATTTAATAAGCAACTAATTAATGGTGAATATGTTCACCATACTAAAGTGTTACCGAATACAGAAATACTACCAGTAATTTCCGCTAAAACAATGATATCGGATAGTTGAGGACTATTAATGAACCACAGGGATAAGATATCTGTGCCGAGCAAAACTGATATGGTCAGTACAGTGATGGGCAATACTGTCACTATATGATACCAGACAGATACGGACTAGTGATAGGTGTTATGGCTATATCGGTGATAAACAAAACTGCTATGATATCTGTAATTTGCAATGCTCATATGATACCAGATAGATAAGGACTATGTGGCCAGTAATACGGACAATATGTGAGGTGATACCAGCAATTAGCAATTCTGATGTGATATCAGATGGATAATGGCCATTGACGGTCGACACAGATGCACTGTAAGACCAGTGATTGGCAATACTGACATGATAAAAACCGATAACAACTCATTATAGGCAAGACTGTGATAAGCCATACTGACATAGTGACTAGAAATGTTTATATGATACCAACAAGTCGCAACAATGTTGGGGCACTACTGACTGGCAATACTTGAACAATATGATACCAGACAGATAAGGAAAGGTGTTGCTGGTGTATTGGTAATGAACAATAACATTTTGATATCTGTCATTTGTAATCCTCATAGGACTAGTGGCCAGTAATATGTACTACATGTGATTTGATACCAGTGGTGAGCAGCACTCAATCATTATCGATAACGACTTGTGATAGGCAATACACGTCATACTGATATATTGATAAAATACTAGTCATAATACGATCAATAATTGGTGATACATATATGATACCAACATTAAGCAATAATGTTCGGACATCAAGCACTGGCAATGCATTCACAATATGATACCATTATTGCTTCTTGTTGGTATCATGTCATTATTTCTTTTGCCACTGGTATAATGGATTATACTTTTCTACCTTTATGGTACTCAAAGCACTTTGGCACTATTTCCACGTTCACCCATTCACACACTGATGACGGGAGCTGCCCTAACCTATCAGGAGCAAGGGTGAAGTGTCTTGTTCAAGGACACAACAGACGTGACCAGGATAGCAGAAGCCGGGGATCGAACCAGGAACCCTCAAGTTGCTGGTTGGATCTAAGGACTGGTGATAGGATATATTGGTGATCATCAATACTGTCATTTTTCAATGCTCATGTGATACCAGATAGATCAGGACAAGTAGCCAATAATGTGCACCATATGTGATATGATACCAGTGATGGGCGATTCCGATATGATATCAGATTGATAAGGGCCATTGGCAGATGTAATACCAGTGATTGGCAATACTGGTTTACACGTGATGAGCAATGCTGACTGGAAACACTGATACGATGCCAGTAATGAGCAACATGATACCAGAGAGGTAGATGGACTGCAATTGCAGGAAAAAGTAGGAAAGCTTTCAGCTGAAGTGTGGAGGATTGTGCGGCAGGTGGACTTGATGTTACGTGACTCAGTGTCCAAGATGCAGCCGGCTGTGAAGACCGTATCGCACCTCGTCCTCGTCCGCCAGCCCAAGAGGCTTCACAGTCGAGGAAAGAATGGAATCTCATTTGTCTCCTGGTCTTTTATTCACTCCATTTCTGAGCTTGTTTCAAATGCTGCTGTTGTTGTTGTTGTTGTTGTGTCCTTTCTCTCACTTACTGGCTTGTCACTGCTCGTTATCACTTGTTCCACACCAGCGTCGCTGCAGGCCAGAGAGGCTGAGTCCACAGTTTCCAACGATCCAGCTCGCAGAGAGCTCTGAGTTGGCTGTTTGAAAGCCAGTGATGCATGAAACTCACATTGTGGCCTGTCGCAGTCGCACCTCAGCTGGTCCAATAGGAGAGGCTTTGTGTTTACCTTCATGCTTTATGTTGGTTTTGCTGCCACGTGTCGGGGGAAAAGTAGCAAAGCCATCTCCAGCTACTGTACAGGAGGGTTGTATCTGACCTCGCATCCGTAATGTCTTTGAAGGTCAACACAAGTGAGAGTGAGTGTTAGAGTTTGATCAGAAAATGTTGTATTGTTGTTCTGTTCTTGGCTGTTCCAGTCCTTCAAATAGAGAGATAGCAAATAACTTTCATAGAGTCCTGAAAGAAGTGGTTCAGAAAGGTCAGGAAATAAGAAAAATGCGTCAAAGGAAACGGCTCTTAAAAATATCACTTTCATCATCTTGTGGAATACAATTGGACCGCTTGTGTCTGCAGAGATCACTTTGCAAAATGTTTGTTTGAGCATTTGATTTGTCTGTGAAACTTTCTGTGATGCAATCCAGTTTATTGTCTACTACATTAGTAGTGTTTGAGAGCAGAACTAAACGTAAAGAAAGGACAATTAGTTAGTGTTCTTTTGTGGTTGCTATGCCTAAATATAACTAGAAGACCTGCTGGTGCAAATAAACTAACTCATGTTAAGTCCTGGTAATAAATGTTGTGATTGTTGGTCCAATACACACTATTTTTGTTGTCCTTTTTCATAACAAACTACAAGTTAGTTGTTGTTGTGCAGGAAAGCCTTAAGTGTTTTATTCTACACAGATGAGCACATTATAGCATCTTTGGTGATATTTGTTAGCATGAAGAAAATATCCTTCATAGTATTAATAAAGTAGATGAATAAATGTCAACAGCATAAAGTGAATCTTGATATCGCTAGCAAACATCTACAGCTAAATAATGAGAGCAAATATCAACTTCACACATAAAAACAACATGAATTGTAGATAGACTAATATTTGTAGCAGGAAATCAACTGCAAAGCAACTTTCTCTCATTAGCGTCACCATCACAGCAGCACTGGTTCTGTCAATCAAATACGTTACTTAGCCACGCAGCAATAAGTCCAACTTTGTCTTTCACTGATTCATGTTTCATTTGTGGACCCTCACATGTAAAGTCAGTCTGTTCTTCTCCAAATACTGTAAGTGTCAAATACAGTGAGGAGGTAGCAGGAACCTCTTGGTGATGATGAATGCTTTAAAGCTTCAAAGTGTAAAAATCCATTCCATCCCATTTTTTTAAAAACATTTTCATTATTGCTTTTATATTTGCCTCTAACCCTTTCCAAATAATTCTAAATCTGCACTGACGCATGTAAATAAACAGTAGCCTAATGGGGCTCAGACCTGGAAGTGCCTGAACGTGCCTCTAGGTCACGTGACTGCAGCCCACACTTAATAGTTGTGGTCCTCACTAAGTCTACGGACTTTGTGGACAACGTTCACAGAGGCTTCTGGTCAGTGCTGGATCTGATGAGAAAGGTCTTATATTTTCCTTCTTTTGGCGAAACGTAAAATGTAAACATATCTTCATGAGTCTATTTATTGAAGCCAAAGAAAACATTGCATGATCCCAACCTGAGCTGACTAAGGTTGCTGATGTTGTTCGTCACAGCAACAACATTTTATGTCTTGTTCCATTAAAAACGTGCTTATTTAGAACAACACCTACAACCTATTGATTTGGTCTAGCATTTGACTTGATTTGACTAGATTTGCAATTGAAATGAGTAAATGTTTGTGCTCCTGAACCCAGCTTTATCCCTCTGGAGCTTTTTTATTAACAGCAAATTGATTGATCAGGTTGCTGATGTTGATGTTAAAGGTCAGTTTGAGTTCACGGGTCAGTGTTTATTGTTCCTGGCACGTTTCTGTTCTTCTTCATGTGAACAAAAAAGAATTGTGATGACTGCAAATATAAATCTGTCTTCATGCATCAAGAGGTGCTTCATCAGTGCAAGGATTGTAGTGATTTTGCAACATATTTGACAGAATAGAAGGGGTGCTGAAACAAAATGATTTACATTGGGATTGTCATTCTTATTTATTCTGAATCTAAATGTATTCACATATTTGACAAATCAAACAAAAAAAAACATTTTTTTTAAAGAAGCTATTTTTAAATTTACGTTTTTAGGCCATCTCTGCGCTGACTCGATGTACGTACACATCAGTGCCAAAGAGTAACTTGCTAAAGGTTTTATTGTCATTTTTTGTCAGGTTCAAACACCAAACTATCTATTACACAAGACAAGAAGAAGGAATCAGGCAGATACAGAGTTCAATTTTGCTCATGAGGAGAAACATATTGGGCTGCACACTCAGTTACAGTTTCACCCTACGCTCTGAGGTACAGCCCCCGCGCTCCTCTATTTATTCAGGAGTTCCCTAGTTAACATCACTGAGGCTGCTTCTGAAGGGAGGGGTAATGCAAGCAGCCCCCAGTAGACACAATACGTGATTATTCAGAATGGAAATGTGCTGACACTCATGATTTCGCCCTGTCTCTGTTTTGTCTGCGTTGAGGTACTCGATGTCCGTCCTTGGCTGTCAGCAGGCAGGGTCTGGAAACAAACTGCCCCTGCGAGACAACTCGCAATGGAAGATTACAAGTTGTGTGCCTTTGCACGGATAGAAAAGTACAACTTGAGCACAATAGATAATAACTATAGCAACAGCCTTTAAGCATAAGAGTTGTGTGATAACTTATACATAATTATTGTAACATTTTTATACCAAATGATGTATTGTGAGAATTGGTGTGAGCCAACAATGGTGTTGAATCAAGTGTCAATTCTGAATTGAATTGTCACCACAAAAATCGGAATCGAATCCTATTGTGAATTTTTGTAAGAGTCACATCCCGAGGTGACATTTTTTCTGGTTCTTACAGTAGTCCACCCGACTTAATTTGAACTTGTCTTTGTACTTTCTGCATGTAATGGTTGACATACTGTACAGAGCTATTCAACTACACAACCAAGAGGTTCACAGTTTTAAGAGCCCAAGACTCGGGGGCCGTACATCGAAAGGCGGATGTTTGGTCAGAAAGTACCCCGCAGGTTATATTTCTTTGAGACTACGTTTACTTCATTGCAAAGTCAACACATCGTCTTTCACACTGCACTGTCAATAAGTTCATTATTCAGCCCTCGCTACTCGTTTGCAGCGTGTGCAGCTAGTTAACAATATGAAGAAACAGACTCTCCATAACTTTGATGTTCCGTCTTCTGAATTATTTTCCTTCCTTACATTTATTTTTTTACACTTCTTCCTTCATTTAGGATTGTAAGACCGAAAATCTGAACATACCAAAAATATATAACGTCCATTGTTTATTTTACATAAATAAAATAGTTTTATCGTTAATATATTCACTATGGGTGTAACGGTAAACAAAAATTTCGGTTCGGTACGTACCTCGGTTTAGAGGTCACGGTTCGGTTCATTTTCGGTACAGTAAGAAAACAACAAAATATACATTTTTTGGTTATTTATTTACCAAATGTGTAAACAATGGCTTTATCCTTTTAACATTGGGAACACTATAATAATTCTGCACACGTTAATCAACATTAAACTGCCTCAAGTTGTTGCTCAGATTAAATAAAATGACAAAACTTTTCTTCTACATATAAAAAGTGCAACATTAAACAGTTTCAAGTCAACTCATCATGCTTGATTTATTACAGCATTTGGGAAGCCTGTAGTTGATTTTTATGATGTAAATGTTATATTATTATCAACATGTGATAGCAGGGACCCTGCCATTCAAAACTAGGCTGCTGCATTACTAATGATTCATGTAACTATAGCTGAAAAAATAGTACAATAGCAATAGGAGAGACTATTCATCCCTGAACACCATGGAGTTCATGTAGGCTTAATGATGCACTTACATTATTATATCAACTATCAGAGACAGAAACTCTTCATTTAACATAATGTCCTTTTTTGCTGCTTCAACACAGCTCAATCAACACAGAAAAAGGTCAAGTGAAATAAAAGACAGACAGGGCTTTGCTGTCCGTAACACACACACACACACACACACACACACGCACACACACAAACACACACACACTTCGCAAAATGAGTTAATGTTACGCTAAAAGCGAATTAGCCTTCACCTCAAGCCAGGACTGCGAGCGAGCTGAGCTGCCTTTTATATTTCTAGAAGGTCAACGGGCTCATAGTGATGTTACTAGTAGTTGACTGGGAGGTGTTTATTATCATTTGGGGAGAGTCCGCTGCCTGATGATTACCTGCTAAACGCTAAGCACTGACTACATGCGCTCTGAATACGCACTGCTGATTGGCTGTTACTGCTCTGTTTGTAACCAATCAGAAGGTTGTGTGGGTGTGACAATGCTGGGTGCTGTGTAGAGGACTGACAGAGACAGGCAGAAGGAAGCGGAGGCGGCTACTTTATATGTTCGTGTGGAAACTCGTTCGGTACACCTCCGAACCGAACCGAAACCCCTGTACCGAAACGGTTCAATACAAATACACGTACCGTTACACCCCTAGTGGGAAGTTTTCTTCTACTGCTGCTTCACTGTGACACATATGACTCGCTGTTGCCCCCTGCCGGCTGGCGAGAGTACTGCATACTTGTAGGTTTTAGGACGTGAGCTATGGACGTTCTGTGAAGTGCAAAATACAACCAGTCAACTGTGATATCAAACATTACATGCAATAGGAGGCCATTGTTCCTTTCAGTCCCAATATACAAAGTGTGGTAACAGCAGACTGTCTTCTGAAGGTTCCGCGAGTGAGCAGGTGGATACCTGCGGCCCAGGTGCGCCAACATGTCTCTCTGATACCAGCCAGGCGTTGCTTCAACGTGTCAATGCCGTCTCGTCTGTCGTGTTGCGTTTAAAAGCGCCTTGGAGGAATAACGGGTGTAGAGAGAGAGACTGTGTCAGAGTAAACAAACAAGATCATGCAAAGGAGGGCCACAGGCAGCTGATTGACACAAACTGGGTCGACTGAGGGGCCCCTCGGCTCTCCTCGGTCCTCAAGGGCGGAGGAAAGAGTTCATGCTTCATGCACATCTCACTCACACACAGCCTGGAGTGTGTGAATAGATACTTATTATCTCTTTTTTCTTCTGCACAACCTTCCTCCAGGCCTCCTCTTACTCTGTGGATTGTCCCAGACATACTGAGTCCACTCAGAGTCCTTCCACTTTCTATTATTCCCTGAAAACAACATTCAGTTATGTATTCAGTTTGGTTAATTAAATTATGAAGAGACAATTAATCAACAGCCGAGGGCTGGGTGATATGGCCGTTTATTAATATCTGGATATGTTTAGTCCATGTCACGATACACCATATATATGTGGATATGTTTAGGCCATGTCACCATACACCATATATATGTGGATATGTTTAGGCCATGTCACGATACACCATATATATGTGGATATGTTTAGTCCATGTCACGATACACCATATATATGTGGATATGTTTAGTCCATGTCATGATACACCATATATATGTGGATATGTTTAGTCCATGTCACGATACACCATATATATGTGGATATGTTTAGTCCATGTCACGATACACCATATATATGTGGATATGTTTAGTCCATGTCACGACACACCATATATATGTGGATATGTTTAGTCCATGTCACGATACACCATATATATGTGGATATGTTTAGTCCATGTCACGATACACCATATATATGTGGATATGTTTAGGCCATGTCACGATACACCATATATATGTGGATATGTTTAGTCCATGTCACGATACACCATATATATGTGGATATGTTTAGTCCATGTCACGATACACCATATATATGTGGATATGTTTAGTCCATGTCACGATACACCATATATATGTGGATATGTTTAGTCCATGTCACGATACACCATATATATGTGGATATGTTTAGTCCATGTCACGATACACCATATATATGTGGATATGTTTAGTCCATGTCACGATACACCATATATATGTGGATATGTTTAGTCCATGTCACGATACACCATATATATGTGGATATGTTTAGTCCATGTCACGATACACCATATATATGTGGATATGTTTAGTCCATGTCACGATACACCATATATATGTGGATATTTAGCCTTAGCCTTGAATGAACACTTGATGCATATAATCACAGCAGTATGATGATTCTATGTGTCTACATTAAAACATTCTTCTTCATACTGCATTCATATATGCTACTTTTAAACTTTCATGCAGAGACGGAAGTCACAACTAAGTCAATTGACCAAAAGAGTATTTATTAAATAGTTATTAAGCAGTGACACAAACATTCATGTAATTTTAAAACAAGCTATTAGTGCACTTTTGTGCATGATGTCACTAAGATGACATATCAAAACAACACTTGATTAAAGTGCACTTTTTGTACAGAACGCCACTACAATAGTTTAAAACAAATAAAGTGCACTTTTGTGCATGATGTCACACAAGATATTTCAATAAGTGTCAAATAAAAATGAGCTGCATAATAGGACATCAAATAGTGTATGTCCTTCACTATGTGGTAGGTTCCTGCGGACGTTATCTCCTTCTGTTGTTGACTAGTTGTTTCATACGGTGTTGATGTGGAAATGGTTGCTTGGGCATTTTGTGGGTGTGGCATGCGGAGTTTCAAGCACTCTTCATTCTCTAGCGGGTGACTTTTCAAATGATGCTACAAATTAGCAGTGCTGCTACTTTTTGTAGCAACGCTTTGCCCCACACTTGACATATTACGGTTGTCTGTTCAACATCTTCCCGCTTGAAGCCAAACCACCGGCAGCCGATGGACCCCCTGCTGTTTGTCTTGGGAATGAATTATTCCTTCATTTGTTACCAGGTTGGCACCTTCTTTCTCTCGTATTACCACTTTCACCACAGCTAACGTTACCCATGCCGCTACCTGTCTGCTCAGCGAGGGCGTATGACGTTGCACGCGTGACAGTATGTGACGTATGTAAGAAGGTGCGCTTGTTTCATGTCTCTGCGAGAAGGAGAGACAAGAAAGAGTGAGTGTAGTGTAATGCCTGCAGCTAAAAGCAACTGCGTGAGAACGTATACTCCAATATCACCATATAGTCATTTTCTATATCGCACAGAGACAAGACCCGCGATATATCCAGTATATTCCATATATCACCCAGCCAGCCCTACAACAGCCATTCCAAAACCAGCAAGGATTTCTGTGCCTTGAGAATCCTTTTCTCCTCGGTACAAGCGACCAGGGGGCACAGAGGTGGAATGCAAATGGAGGAAGTGTCAACATTAACACCTTCACACTCTCGTCATTGCTGATTCACGTCAGAAAGTCTCTCTGCCTGCTGTGGACTGGATGCAGAAGATTGCATCTTTGGCATGAATGCTCCAAATAACTCCTTTATCCGATTCACCACCGTCTCCTGTAGATGTTTCAGGCTAGACGACTGCAACGCACTTCTTGTGGGGAGAACATCCAGAAGCTGCAATACTTACAGAATAGTGCTGCTAGGATCCTGATCAGAGTGTGGAAATACGACCATATCACACCAACTCTCAAATCCCTTCACTGGCTTCCTGTTCCACTCAGGATTGAATTCAAAGTCTCCCTACTAACCCACCAGTGCCTCCATGGAAATGCCCCCCTCTACCTCAAAGAACTACTCACCCTCAAATCCTCCACACCACACCTCCGCTCTGGACAGGCTAACCTCCTCCAACCTCTGAGGACAAAGCTACGAACAATGGGAGACCGGGCTTTCTGCTCCACCGCTCCCAGTCTGTGGAACGCTCTCCCTGACCACCTGAGCGCACCACAGACTGTGGATGCTTTTAAAAAAGGCTTAAAAACCCTTCTTTTTGAAAAAGCCTTTTTTTTTTTTTTTAGATATATGCATACTAGTTTTAGCTATTTGGCTGTTCTAGTTTTTATTTTTTATTTTATTTTTTATTATCTTTTTATTTTTATTTGTATTTTATTTTATTTTTTAAATTTTTTAATTTTTTTTTTAATACACTGTAGCTCTTTGAAGTTGTTTACTCAATGTAAAGTGCTTTTTACAAATAAAATATATTATTTTTATTATTAAGTGTCTTGTACTCATGCAAATAAGGGGCGGGGTCTCTAATGAGCGTTACGCTGTAGGAACATTCACAATGTTGTTTTCATGAACTCCAATAGGTGGCAGTAGCTGCATTTAAACATCATGAGCAGTCAGCATCGGGAACATTTTACTTCTACATGCGCTTTAAAATGTTGGTTGCGCAACTCAGTTGTTGTTCCCAAACCCGTGCGAGTTAGGGTAACTTCTTTGTTTACTCATCGTCTTCAATCCTGACTGAGCAGCTGTTACAACATTCATTCTCTTTATGACACCAGCGCTTTATTGTTAGAAGGACCCAATTTAAAAAGTTGCTCGTCAAACATCCTCGACAAGACAGTAACCAGAGGTGGGTAGAGGAGCCAGAAAGTGTACTCCAGTAAGAGTATTGTTACTTCAGAATAATAGGTCTCAAATAAAAGTAAAAAGTAGTCATCAAAATAATGACTAGAGTAAGAGTAAGTAAGTAAGATTTCTGTGAAAAAAACTACACAAGTATTGAGTAACTTGTGAGTAACTTCTGATTTATTTAGTAGTTTTTTTAATGGTTCTTGGACTACAATTAGTGTGTGTGTGTGTGTGTGTGTGTGTGTGTGTGTGTGTGTGTGTGTGTGTGTGTGTGTGTGTGTGTGTGTGTGTGTGTGTGTGTGTATAAAACATACAATTAATTTACAATTGACTTCAACATGTTTTGTGTAGTTAGAAGTAGAATTGCTGTCAGTTGAAAAGTGACACAGATGATGATATAAATGTTCTTTATACTAGTTGGAAAGAAGTGATTGAAGATGTGTTCACACACACACATACATACATACATATATATATATATATATATATATATATATATATATATATATATATATATATATATATATATATATATATATATATATATACACTAGCGTTCAAAAGTTTGGGGTCACATTGAAATGTCCTTATTTTTGAAGGAAAAGCACTGTACTTTTCAATGAAGATAACTTTAAACTAGTCTTAACTTTACAGAAATACACTCTATACATTGCTAATGTGCTAAATGACTATTCTAGCTGCAAATGTCTGCTTTTTGGTGCAATATCTACATAGGTGTATAGAGGCCCATTTCCAGCAACTATCACTCCAGTGTTCTAATGGTACAATGTGTTTGCTCATTGGCTCAGAAGGCTAATTGATGATTAGAAAAAACCCTTGTGCAATCATGTTCACACATCTGAAAACACTTTAGCTCGTTACAGAAGCTACAAAACTGACCTTCCTTTGAGCAGATTGACTTTCTGGAGCATCACATTTGTGGGCTCAATTAAACGCTCAAAATGGCCAGAAAAAGAGAACTTTCATCTGAAACTCCACAGTCTATTCTTGTTCTTAGAAATGAAGGCTATTCCACTAAATTGTTTGGGTGACCCCAAACCTTTGAACGGTAGTGTATATATATATATATATATATATATATATATATATATATATATATATATATATATATATATATATATATATATATATATATATATATATATATATATATATATATATATATATATATATATATATATATATGTTTTAATTGTAATTTTGAAGAATTCATCTGAATGTGCATGAACTATTTCTGTTCATAATTGTTAGAAATGTCACATGTTAAATGTTTAAATATTAACTGTCAGTTTACTGTACTGTGCCAACTGTACTACTATATGAGTACATATTTTCTATTGTTTCATTGAAAATAAAACAGCAAAGTCTATCCGTTTTAATTATGAGACCAAATTGTGTCAAAGTCATGATTGTTTTTGTTCATGCTTGAAATAAGAAATGATGACTTTAAAAAAGTAGTTTTCTACTTGTGAGTGTTGATGACACAACACTTGATATTCTAGTTTCAAGCATGTTTTACTCAATATAGCTCATCAAATCTCAGCAACAAGCTGTAATATCTTACTGACATCATTTAGGACCAAAACACTTCAAACAAGTAAAACACTCTAACATCAAATCTGCTTAGTGAGAAGAATGATCTTATCAGACAGAAAATAAGCAAACATCTCCCTTATTTGACATATTTCTTCTTACTTAGATTTCACTTTTTGCAGTGTAGTGTCCTGTGCAATCTACTAATAAAAGTCTCAATCAATCAAAATCAATCAATCAAAAGACTCCAGAAGAATGACTCCCAGCTGTCGCTCTGCAGCACGTAGGACAAGTCTTTGTGAGCTGGATGAATCCTTACTAGCGTTAGCATTTCCGTCAGCTGTAGCCATGAGATGGATCAAAGTCTATGCAGTGCATCATCATCATCATCATCATCATCATCGTCATCATCAGAGACTTGTTTTTAGTCGCTGTAATTGCTAAAAAACAAGTCCTTCAGATGAAAATGGGGTCACCCAATTACTTGCTGACAAAAATGATTCAGTCGGTTAACGAGGTTGCTATCTCTATCCGATTACTTCCTTTTCCGCTAGTCTCAGAAGTCAATTCCCTTTCAATTGTTTGGATTTGAGGCAGGTTCAGATCCTTCAACTGATCTCTGGACGTGTCGCTTTGTTGTTGGCGTCGGCTGACTCCACCCACCTGCTATCAAAGACAGACATCTTTTCCCTTCAGATGATCTGAATGGCTCTAAAATGGTTTTTCATGTGAGGAAGAGAGAAAACATGTAGTTCTTCAACTTAACTTGGCCCTTGGCAAGGTTTACCCTGAGAACTCCCAGCCCCGCTTCTCAGTTCCAAGACAGTCTTGGGTGTTTACTGGTCCTCATTGATGGATTGTTGCCTGATCCGGGTTATTAGTTGAAGTTTTGCATGTGAAAACTGCTTGAATGAAGTGCTGTGTGCTTGCAATCAGAGGTCATTCAAACATGGCTGAAAGAGTGTTTGCATCTGTGCCATTCAACCTTTTCCTCACATTCGGTGACGCAATCACATGTCTTGGTTTTTTTATTCTCAACGACAACGTGAGGAATGGCATGTTGACCTCGGGAGCGACTATAGCATATGTGGGTTCATTCCATTCAGGAACTAAACCTTTGACAAGTTTGTTTTTGTTTTGCAAGACATTATTCAGTGGAGGGTCCCCTCATGCATAAAGATTCACTAGAATGCTCTTATTTTGAAGGATATCCACGGATGCAGTTTGGGTATATCGGGATAAGTTTTAGGAGATCTGGGCATCCTACAGTACCCACAACAGGACTATTTAATTCAATTGTGATTATTTATATTCATATTATGTCAACACAAGGCACTAAAGAAGGGATGGAGCTTTCAGGGGCGCTAGCCGGGTTGGAGCAGGGACCTAGCCAGGACCTCGGTCCTCCTTCCCAGATTGGGCCTGGAGGACTTCTGGTCATGCAACAGTTTTCTTCTAATTCCCACCAATAAAAGCCTGGGCATTGATTGATTGATTGATTGAGACTTTTATTAGTAGATTGCACAGTACAGTACATATTCCGTACAATTGACCACTAAATGGTAACACCCCAATAAGTTTTTCAACTTGTTTAAGTCGGGGTCCACGTAAATCAGGGGTGTCCAAAGTGCAGCCCGGGGGCCATTTGCGGCCCGCAGCTAATTGTTTACCGGCCCGCCACACATTCTGCAAAAATTGCAAAATTGATAATATTGCAAAAATTTTAAAAAACATTTAAAAAAAGTGGAATGAGGTGAAATCTAACAAGAAAAAGTTGCAATGTTGACACAAAGCTGCCATGCAGGCTGCCTTTTTTCTTTTGTCTTTGTTTCTTTTTCTTGCCATTGCTAAAAATAAAAAAAAAAGACTAAAAATCTATGTTATAATGAATTATTACTTAAAAAAATATCACTTTAAAATGTTTTATGTGAAAAAAACATTGCATATATTGTGTGGTTGCCATGAAAAAACATCAGTTTTATTTGACAAAAGAGCATAATACAAACAAAATAATAGTTCAAATGTAAAATGGCCAGATATATCTGAAGTTGATCTCGTAATTTAAGTGTTGAAAGTAAAAAAAAACTAACAAAATGTATCACTTTATGAGTAGGGGACCTTTTGGATCCCAAATATATTTAGTAGGATTTTATTTAACATTTTAATGTGATTACTCAAAAATATTAAAGAATTATAATCAATGGTGTCCTGCATTATTGATCTTTCAGGGCTCTAATGACTAAATACTGCATGTTTCAGTTTTACTATAAAAACAAAGTTGTCTTTGACAGAAAAGGCATAACCTTTTTTTTTTTTTTTTTTTACTTTATATCAACCTGAAGTTGATATAGAGATTTACTGTAAGCGTTAACTAAAAACAAAAAATAATTTGACTTATTTTTTACATTTTAATGACTGAGACCCTTTATGGCGCCCTAAAGGTTAAAAAAAATTAAGATCCATATATTTTGTTAAGGTTTGAAAATGAAAACTATCAAAATGGCCCCCGCATGCTTACATTTTTCCGTGTGCGGCCCTCAGTGGAAAAAGTTTGGACACCCCTGCTGTAAATCAATTCATGGTAAACATATGCGGGCTTATGGGTTGCCCCAGTCAGGATGAGTCATGGTTGCTAAAAATTTGACAAGACTGAATTTAGTGATTAGATAGATAGATAGATAGATAGATAGATAGATAGATAGATAGATAGATAGATAGATAGATAGATAGATAGATAGATAGATAGATAGATAGATAGATAGATAGATAGATAGATAGTACTTTATTATAGTAGGTGTCAAAAAATTGCTTAAATTTCACTCTCACGTCCCTTTGCGACGTGCAAATTTACAAGTCGATCGAAGATACCTTCTCCCAAATTGTTCAATCTTTATATAAATGACATTTGTAAAGTTACAAAAGAAACAATCCGGATGGTTATTTTCCTCTTTGGTCCGGAGGACACGACGTCCACAGTTTCCAAAAACAATTTGAAATGTGGACTCGTCAGACCACAGAACACTTTTCCACTTTGCATGAGTCCATCTTAGATGAGCTCAGGCCCAGTGAAGCCGGCTGAATTTCTGGGTGTTGTTGATAAATGACTGTGGCTTTGTATAGTAGAATTTTAACTTGCACTTACAGATGTAGCGACCAACTGTAGTTACTGACAGTGGATTTCTGAAGTGTTCCTGAGCCCATGTGGTGATATCCTTTACACACTGATGTCACTTTTTGATGCAGTACCGCCTGAGGGATCCAAGGTCCGTAATATCATGGCTTACGTGCAGTGATTTCTCCACATTCTCTGAACCCTTTGATGATATTACGGAGCGTAGATGGTGAAATCCCTAAATTCCTTGCAATAGCTGCTTGAGAAAGGTTGTTCTTAAACTGTTCAACAATTTGCTCAGGCATTTGTTGACAAAGTGGTGACCCTCGCCCCATCCTTGTTTGTGAATGACTGAGCATTTCATGGAATCTACTTTTATACCCAATCATGGCACCCACCTGTTCCCAATTAGCCTTAGCCTGTTCACCTGTGGGATGTTCCAAATAAGTGCTTGATGAGCATTCCTCAACTTTATCAGTCTTTTTTGCCACTTGTGCCAGCTTTTTTGAAACACTTTGCAGGCATCAAATTCCAAATGAGCTAATATTTGCAAAAAATGACAACGTTTTTAATATCTTGTCTTTGCAGTCTATTCAATTGAATATAAGTTGAAAAGGATTTGCAAACCATTTACACAACGGGACAACTTCACTGCTTTTGGGGTTTGTATATAGGTACAGTATATATGTATATAGGTATATAAAGGTATATATGTATATAAAAATATATACATTATAGGTGTAATATGATCAAACTTTCTTGTTCTTGTCAAAAGTCTAGCAGCCACAAACTGTAATCTTTTAATGCTAGACATAGGGAGACCCCAAAATAATATGTTACAGTAATCGAGACGAGACGTAACGAACGCATGAATAATGATCTCAGCGTCGCTAGTGGACAAAATGGAACACATTTTAGCAATATCACGGAGATGAAAGAAGGCCGTTTTAGTAAGGTGGTATTATTAAATAAGTGTATAATTGTTTGTTGTCAGATGTTAAGGTGGTATTATTAAATGGGTGTATAATTGTTTGGTTGTCAAATGTTAAGGTGGTATTATTAAATAGGTGTATAATTGTTTTGTTGTCAAATGTTAAGGTGGTATTATTAAATGGGTGTATAATTGTTTGGTTGTCAAATGTTAAGGTGGTATTATTAAATAGGTGTATAATTGTTTTGTTGTCAAATGTTAAGGTGGTATTATTAAATAGGTGTATAATTGTTTGTTGTCAAATGTTAAGGTGGTATTATTAAATGAGTGTATAATTGTTTTGTTGTCAAATGTTAAGGTGGTATTATTAAATAGGTGTATAATTGTTTTGTTGTCAAATGTTAAGGTGGTATTATTAAATGAGTGTATAATCGTTTGGTTGTCAAATGTTAAGGTGGTATTATTGAATGAGTGTGTATTTGTTTTGTTGTCAAATGTTAAGGTGGTATTAAATAAGTGTATAATTGTTTGTTGTCAGATGTTAAGGTGGTATTATTAAATAGGTGTATAATTGTTTTGTTGGCAAATGTTAAGGTTGTATTATTAAATAGGTGTATAATTGTTTTGTTGTCAAATGTTAAGGTGGTATTATTAAATAGGTGTATAATTGTTTGTTGTCAGATGTTAAGGTGGTATTATTAAATAGGTGTATAATTGTTTTGTTGTCAAATGTTAAGGTGGTATTATTAAATAGGTGTATAATTGTTTGTTGTCAAATGTTAAGGTGGTATTATTAAATGAGTGTATAATTGTTTTGTTGTCAAATGTTAAGGTGGTATTATTAAATGAGTGTATAATTGTTTTGTTGTCAAATGTTAAGGTGGTATTATTAAATGAGTGTATAATTGTTTTGTTGTCAAATGTTAAGGTGGTATTATTAAATAGGTGTATAATTGTTTTGTTGTCAAATGTTAAGGTGGTATTATTAAATGAGTGTATAATTGTTTTGTTGTCAAATGTTAAGGTGGTATTATTAAATGAGTGTATAATTGTTTTGTTGTCAAATGTTAAGGTGGTATTATTAAATAGGTGTATAATTGTTTTGTTGTCAAATGTTAAGGTGGTATTATTAAATAGGTGTATAATTGTTTTGTTGTCAAATGTTAAGGTGGTATTATTAAAAAGTGTATAATTGTTTTGTTGTCAAATGTTAAGGTGGTATTATTAAATATAATTACAACAATGTTTGATGGGGTTTAGATTGTAAACATTGTCTAAAAACATCTTAGTTAAATGTGTAATTCAAATTCTGGGGAACAAAAAGTGTCCTAATAATTAGTTTGTATACTTTAGTAACACATATTAGCAACAAAGAAGCTTTTTTTAATCAAAATGTATCCTTTCTTGAAGTCATCCTGTGGATTTCCACCTTTCCCCCTTCCTGTGTAGCAGTGTGGCCCATAGTCTCCATGTGAATGCACAACCAGTGCAGTAGTACATGTGCTCAAAAGGACTATTAAAGGGGTTTTTAGTAGAAAAACAACCATCGGGTGTATGTTATTTAGTATTTGTCAAAGAACTCCAGTTTGTGTCTTTTATTTTACAAAAGGCGCGATTTTGATTTTTTTCTTCCCCTCCCACCTTGAAAGCACTATTGTTTGTGTCCTGTGTGAGTGAAACTGGAGGCTGTGCTCCTTTTGGGAAGCAGCAGAGGGGAAATGATGAGTATTCACCTGCAGCATCTCAATGGCCCGAGGAGGAGGAGGAGGAGGAGGAGGAGGAGGAGGAGGAGGAGGAGGAGGAGGAGGAGGTGACAATAAAGTGCTTTCTTTATGTCGGCAGCCATTGACACGCTGGTGCTGCTGCGTCCATCACTCAGTCAACAGTGGACAGGTGACAGCTCCTCAACCTTCCCTTTTTATTACTTTTTACTCTTCTTTTACATAACCGGGCTTCTATTGTCCCCTGCTGGGCGGGCGGATTATTCTGTCAGCCGCACAAAGGAGACAAAGTGGGGCCGGTAATGAGCAAGTCCTCTTCCAGTGTTACATGTAAGAGTGTGGGAGACCAGGCCAGCCTTGGAGAGATTCTCTTTCATTCAATGTCCCCACACTGGAGTCTGATTGTGGAGTGGGAGCTGTGGATTGGGGCGAAGACCCTCTGACGCTCTTTCTAAGGACCTATTGCAAAAACGGTAGTCCAAGTTCTTATGATACTAAAGATAGGACCTATTGTAGTCCAAGTTCTTCATATAATAGGAGCACTGTGCTGCGTTTAAGGACCTATTGCAAAAACGGTTGTCCAAGTTCTTATGATACTAAAGATAGGACCTATTGTAGTCCAGGTTCTTCATATAATAGGAGCACTGTGCTGCGTTTAAGGACCTATTGCAATAATGGTAGTCCAAGTTCTTATGATAGCTAATAAGACCTATTGTAGTCCGGGTTCTTCGTATAATAGGAGCACTGTGCTGCGTTTAAGGACCTATTGCAATAATGGTAGTCCAAGTTCTTATGATAGTTAATAAGACCTATTGTAGTCCGGGTTCTTCGTATAATAGGAGCACTGTGCTGCGTTTAAGGACCTATTGCAATAACGGTAGTCCAAATTGTTATGATACTAAAGATAGGACCTATTGTAGTCCGGGTTCTTCATATAATAGGAGCACTGTGCTGAGTTTAAGGACCTATTGCAAAAACGGTAGTCCAAGTTCTTATGATAGTTAATATAAGACCTATTGTAGTCCTAGTTCTTCGTATAATAGGAGCACTGTGCTGCGTTTAAGGACCTATTGCAATAATGGTAGTCCAAGTTCTTATGATAGTTAACATAGGACCTATTGTAGTCCGGGTTCTTTGTATAATAGGAGCGCTGTGCTGCGTTTAAGGACCTATTGCAAAAACGGTAGTCCAAGTTCTTATGATAGTTAAGACAGGACCTATTGTAGTCCGGGTTCTTCATATAATAGGAACACTGTGCTGCGTTTAAGGACCTATTGCAAAAACGGGAGTCCAAGTTCTTATGATAGTTAACATAGAACCTATTGTAGTCCGGGTTCTTCGTATAATAGGAGCACTGTGCTGCGTTTAAGGACCTATTGCAAAAACGGTAGTCCAAGTTCTTATGATAGTTAAGATAGGACCTATTGTAGTCCTAGTTCTTCGTATAATAGGAGCACTGTGCTGCGTTTAAGGACCTATTGCAATAATGGTAGTCCAAGTTCTTATGATAGTTAATATAGGACCTATTGTAGTCCGGGTTCTTCGTATAATAGGAGCACTGTGCTGCATTTAAGGACCTATTGCAATAACGGTAGTCCAAGTTGTTATGATACTAAAGATATGACCTATTGTAGTCCGGGTTCTTCATACAATAGGAGCACTGTGCTGAGTTTAAGGACCTATTGCAAAAACGGTAGTCCAAGTTCTTATGATAGTTAAGATAGGACCTATTGTAGTCCTAGTTCTTCGTATAATAGGAGCGCTGTGCTGCGTTTAAGGACCTATTGCAAAAACGGTAGTCCAAGTTCTTATGATAGTTAAGACAGGACCTATTGTAGTCCGGGTTCTTCATATAATAGGAACACTGTGCTGCGTTTAAGGACCTATTGCAAAAACGGGAGTCCAAGTTCTTATGATAGTTAACATAAAACCTATTGTAGTCCGGGTTCTTCGTATAATAGGAGCACTGTGATGCGTTTAAGGACCTATTGCAAAAACGGTAGTCCAAGTTCTTATGATGGTTAAGACAGGACCTATTGTAGTCCGGGTACTTCGTATAATAGGAGCACTGTGCTGCGTTTAAGGACCTATTTCACAAATTGTAGTCAAACTTGTTCTTATGTGACAGAAGCACTGTGCTGTTTTAAGGACCTAATGCAAAATTGGTAGTCAAAGATCCTCTATACGACAGGAGTAAGCTGCTGTTTGTAAGCTTTGATTTCCTCAAAAATCCTCTATACGGAGCACTCTTCGGAGCAAAGATCATCTAAATGACAGGAGCAGTCTGATAGTTTTAAGGACCTAAATCAAGTCTTGAAAAATGTCCGTCTAAGATCCTCGATATGACACAAGCGTTTTATTGTTTAAAATTTAAAATGGTCAAAGATCCTGCATATGACAGGGCAATTCTGCTGTTTTTAAGAACATACTGGGGAAAAAAAGTAGTCAAAGATCCTCTATATAAAAGGGCAATTCTGCATGCTGTTTTTAAGGACATACTGAAAAAGTTGGTCATAGATCCTCTATATGAAAGGGCAATTATGCTGTTTTTAAAGCCGTACTGGAAAATAAAACTCAAAGATCCTCTATATGAAAGGGCAATTATGCTGTTTTTAAAGACATACTGGAAAATAAAATTCAAAGATCCTCTATATGAGTTATGCTCTGCAGTTTTTAAAGACTAAACTGAAAAAATACTAATCAAAGATCCTCTATACGACAGTTGCGCTATGCTGTGTTTAAGGATCTACTGGAAAAAAAAAGTTAGGTCAAAGATCCTCTATATGACAGGAGAATTCTGCTGCTCTGTTTTTAAAAAACAAGTCCAATAATTCTCTGTATGACAGTTGCACTTAGCTGTTTTAAGGACCAATTACAAAACATGCTTGTCAAAGATCCTCTATATAACATTTTTGCTCTGCTGTACACAAGGCCTTTCTGTATTGTAAAAAATGCTTGCCAAAGATCCTCTATATGACACTTGCAGTCTACTTGTCTTTAAAAACTAAAGACCTACTGCAAAAAATGCTAGTCAGTGATTCTCTATAAGAAAGTTGCACTCTGTTGTTTCTGAGGAACTACCCAAGAAAAGTTAGTCAAAGATCCTCTGTATGAAGTTGCGCTCTGCTCTTTTTAAGGACTGATTGCAAAAAAACGCTAGTCAAAGATTTTCTATAGCATGATGTTTACTGTATAGGAGTAGTTGTTTATAAGGACTGACTGAAGAAAAACAAAAAAGCAAGTCAAAGATCCTCTATGTGAAACTTGCAGTCTGCTGTTTTAAGGACCTATTGCAAAATCACTAGTTCAAGATCCTATATGGTACTTGTAATCTGCTGTTTTTAAGGAGCAATTGCAAAAACGCTAGTCAAAGAGTCTCTCTAGTATAGTATTTATTGTGCAATTGTGAGTGGTGCTTTGTGGTTTTTAAAGACCTATTGCAAAAATGCTAGTCAAAGATCCTATATGGTACTTATAGTCTGCCGTTTATAAGGACCTATTGCAAAAATGCTCGTCAAAGATCCTATATGGTACTTGCAGTCTGCCGTTTATAAGGACCTACTGCAAAAATGCTCGTTAAAGATCCTATATGACACTTGCACGCTGCCGTTTATAAGGACCTATTGCAAAAATGCTTGTCAAAGATCCTATATGGTACTTGCAGTCTGCCGTTTATAAGGACCTATTGCAAAAATGCTCGTCAAAGATCCTCTATATTATGGTATTTACTGTATAGGAGTGGTGCTTTGTGGTTTTTAAAGACCTACTGCAAAAAAGCTAGTCAAAGATCCTCTATATATGACACTTGCGGGCTGCCGTTTATGAGGACCTATTGCAAAAATGCTCGTCAAAGATCCTATATGGTACTTGCAGTCTGCCGTCTATAAGGACCTACTGCAAAAATGCTCGTCAAAGATCCTATATGACACTTGCGCCGTTTGTATAGAGCTATTGCAAAAATGCTAGTCAAAGATCCTCTATATCAGGGGTCACCAACCTTTTTGAAAGCAAGAGCTACTTCTTGGGTACTGATTAATGCGAAGGGCTACCAGTTTGATACACACTTAAATAAATTGCCAGAAATAGCCAATTTGCTCAATTTACCTTTAACTCTATGTTATTATTAATAATTAATGATATTTACACTTAATTGAACGGTTTAAAAGAGGAGAAAACACGAAAAAAAATGACAATTAAATTTTGAAACATAGTTTATCTTCAATTTCGACTCTTTAAAATTCAAAATTCAACTGAAAAAAAGAAGAGAAAAACTAGCTAATTCGAATCTTTTTGAAAAAATTAAAAAAAGAATTTATTGAACATCATTAGTAATTTTTCCTGATTAAGATTAATTTCAGAATTTTGATGACATGTTTTAAATAGGTTAAAATCCAATCTACACTTTGTTAGAATATATAACAAATTGGACCAAGCTATATTTATAACAAAGACAAATCATTATTTCTTCTAGATTTTCCAGAACAAAAATTTAAAAAAAAATTCAAAAGACTTTGAAATAAGATTTAAATTTGATTCTACAGATTTTCTAGATTTGCCAGAATATTTTTTTTGAATTTTAATCATAATAAGTTTGAAGAAATATTTTACAAATATTCTTCGTCGAAAAAACAGAAGCTAAAATGAAGAATTAAATTAAAATGTATTTATTATTCTTTACAATTAAAACAATTAATTTACTAAATTGTCAGGAAAGAAGAGGAAGGAATTTAAAAGGTAAAAAGGTATATGTGTTTAAAAATCCTAAAATCATTTTTAAGGTTGTATTTTTTCTCTAAAATTGTCTTTCCGAAAGTTATAAGAAAAGTAAAAAAATAATGAATTTATTTAAACAAGTGAAGACCAAGTCTTTAAAATATTTTATTGGATTTTCAAATTCTATTTGAGTTTTGTCTCTCTTAGAATTAAAAATGTCGGGCAAAGCGAAACCAGCTTGCTAGTAAATAAATACAATTTAAAAAATAGAGGCAGCTCACTGGTAAGTGCTGCTATTTGAGCTATTTTTAGAACAGGCCAGCGGGCTACTCATCTGGTCCTTACGGGCTACCTGGTGCCCGCGGGCACCGCGTTGGTGACCCCTGCTCTATATTATGGTATTTACTGTATAAGAGTGGTGCTTGGCGGTTTTTAAAGACCTACTGCAAAAAAGCCAGTCAAAGATCCTATATGGTACTTGCAGTCTGCCGTTTATAAGGACCTATTGTAAAAATGCTAGTCAAAGATCCTCTATATTATGGTATTTACTGTATAAGAGTGGTGCTTTGTGGTTTTTAAAGACCTACTGCAAAAAAGCCAGTCAAAGATCTTATATGGTACTTGCAGTCTGCCGTTTATAAGGACCTATTGTAAAAATGCTAGTCAAAGATCCTCTATATTATGGTATTTACTGTATAAGAGTGGTGCTTTGTGGTTTTTAAAGACCTACTGCAAAAAAGCCAGTCAAAGATCCTATATGGTACTTGCAGTCTGCCGTTTATAAGGACCTATTGTAAAAATGCTAGTCAAAGATCCTCTATATTATGGTATTTACTGTATAAGAGTGGTGCTTTGTGGTTTTTAAAGACCTACTGCAAAAAAGCCAGTCAAAGATCCTATATGGTACTTGCAGTCTGCCGTTTATATATTGTAAAAATGCTAGTCAAAGATCCTCTATATTATGGTATTTACTGTATAAGAGTGGTGCTTTGTGGTTTTTAAAGACCTACTGCAAAAAAGCCAGTCAAAGATCCTATATGGTACTTGCAGTCTGCCGTTTATAAGGACATATTGTAAAAATGCTAGTCAAAGATCCTCTATATTATGGTATTTACTGTATAAGAGTGGTGCTTTGTGGTTTTTAAAGACCTACTGCAAAAAAGCCAGTCAAAGATCCTATATGGTACTTGCAGTCTGCCGTTTATAAGGACCTATTGTAAAAATGCTAGTCAAAGATCCTCTATATTATGGTATTTACTGTGTAAGAGTGGTGCTTGGCGGTTTTTAAAGACCTACTGCAAAAAAGCCAGTCAAAGATCTGGCGTGGGAGGTGTGGGTGGGGGAGACGTCCACTCAGGTTGCTTAGTCGGCCTGCAGAGGGTTTAGGTCTGGCTTCTAGGTGGAAACAAACATGTTGCTCCAACAGACGAGCCGTCACGGATTGTTCCAGCGTGTTGAGATCTGATGCTGTCGGCACATTTGGCCGCACAAAGCGTGGTGGAAATGTTCTCATAGTCGCTCCCGTATCAGCACTATTCAGTGTTGGCCCCCGAGACCCCCATGACCCCTGGAGAACATCCCAGTTGTTGGGGTCTGCCCTGGACTTTCTTTGGGACTTTTTGTTCCAGCACTAATCTGAGGGTCAACTCACATTTTGGCTGACCTAACTAAGCCTTCCGCTGCAAACTAATCACCTCTCTTTTGTGCAGCCCGCAGGAGCTTGGAGGGGTTGCACATGTGGAGCTTACACTTTCACATGGACGTCACTAACTTACACATGGAGGTTACTAAGTTACACATGGACATCACTAACTTACACATGGAACCTACTAAGTTACACATGGACATCACTAAGTTACACATGGAACCTACTAAGTTCCACATGGACGTCACTAAGTTACACATGGAGGTTACTAAGTTACACATGGACATCACTAAGTTACACATGGAACCTGCTAAGTTACACATGGACGTCACTAAGTTACACATGGAGGTTACTAAGTTACACATGGACATCACTAAGTTACACATGGAACCTACTAAGTTCCACATGGACGTCACTAAGTTCCACATGGAGGTTACTAAGTTACACATGGACATCACTAAGTTACACATGGAACCTACTAAGTTCCACATGGACGTCACTAAGTTCCACATGGACATCACTAAGTTACACATGGAGGTTACTAAGTTACACATGGACATCACTACGTTACACATGGAACCTACTAAGTTCCACATGGACGTCACTAAGTTACACATGGAGGTTACTAAGTTCCACATGGACATCACTAACTTACACATGGAACCTACTAAGTTACACATGGACATCACTAAGTTCCACATGGAACCTACTAAGTTACACATGTACATCACTAAGTTACACATGGAGGTTACTAAGTTACACATGGACATCACTAAGTTACACATGGAACCTACTAAGTTCCACATGGATGTCACTAAGTTACACATGGAGGTTACTAAGTTCCACATGGACGTCACTAAGTTCCACATGGAGGTTACTAAGTTACACATGGACATCACTAAGTTACACATGGAACCTACTAAGTTCCACATGGACGTCACTAAGTTACACATGGAACCTACTAAGTTACACATGGACATCACTAAGTTACACATGGAGGTTACTAAGTTACACATGGACATCACTAAGTTACACATGGAACCTACTAAGTTCCACATGGACGTCACTAAGTTACACATGGAGGTTACTAAGTTACACATGGACATCACTAACTTACACATAGAACCTACTAAGTTACACATGGACATCACTAAGTTACACATGGAACCTACTAAGTTCCACATGGAGATGACTAAGTTACACATAGACATCACTAAGTTACACATGGACATCACTAAGTTACACATGGAACCTACTAAGTTCCACATGGACGTCACTAAGTTCCACATGGACATCACTAAGTTACACATGGACATCACTAAGTTACACATGGAGGTTACTAAGTTACACATGGAGATGACTAAGTTCCACATGGACATCACTAAGTTCCACATGGACATCACTAAGTTACACATGGACATCACTAAGTTACACATGGACGTCACTAAGTTACACATGGAGGTTACTAAGTTCCACATGGAGATGACTAAGTTCCACATGGAGGTTACTAAATTCCACATGGAGGTTACTAAGTTCCACATGGAGATGACTAAGTTCCACATGGTGGTTACTAAGTTCCACATGGAGGTTACTAAGTTCCACATGGAGATGACTAAGTTCCACATGGAGGTTACTAAATTCCACATGGAGGTTTCTAAGTTCCACATGGAGATGACTAATTTCCACATGGAGATGACTAAGTTCCACATGGAGGTTACTAAGTTCCACATGGAGATGACTAAGTTCCACATGGAGGTTACTAAGTTCCACATGGAGATGACTACGTTCCACATGGAGGTTACTAAATTCCACATGGAGGTTACTAAGTTCCACATGGAGATGACTAAGTTCCACATGGAGATGACTAAGTTCCACATGGAGATGACTAAGTTCCACATGGACATCACTAAGTTACACATGGAACCTACTAAGTTCCACATGGACGTCACTAAGTTCCACATGGACATCACTAAGTTCCACATGGACATCACTAAGTTACACATGGAGGTTACTAAGTTCCACATGGAGATGACTAAGTTCCACATGGAGATGACTAAGTTCCACATGGAGGTTACTAAGTTCCACATGGAGATGACTAAGTTCCACATGGAGATGACTAAGTTACACATGGAGGTTACTAAGTTCCACATGGAGATGACTAAGTTCCACATGGAGGTTACTAAGTTCCACATGGAGGTTACTAAGTTCCACATGGAGGTTACTAAGTTTCACATGGAGATGACTAAGTTCCACATGGAGGTTACTAAGTTCCACATGGAGATGACTAAGTTACACATGGAGGTTACTAAGTTCCACATGGAGATGACTAAGTTCCACATGGAGGTTACTAAGTTCCACATGGAGATGACTAAGTTCCACATGGAGGTTACTAAGTTCCACATGGAGGTTACTAAGTTCCACATGGAGGTTACTAAATTCCACATGGAGATGACTACGTTCCACATTGAGATTACTAAATTCCACATGGAGGTTACTAAGTTCCACATGGAGGTTACTAAATTCCACATGGAGGTTACTAAGTTCCACATGGAGGTTACTAAATTCCACATGGAGATGACTAAGTTCCACATGGAGGTTACTAAGTTCCACATGGAGATGACTAAGTTCCACATGGAGATTACTAAATTCCACATGGAGGTTACTAAGTTCCACATGGAGGTTACTAAATTCCACATGGAGGTTACTAAGTTCCACATGGAGGTTACTAAATTCCACATGGAGATGACTAAGTTCCACATGGAGATGACTAAATTCCACATGGAGGTTACTAAATTCCACATGGAGGTTACTAAGTTCCACAAGGTCTTCCTGTGGCTGTCAATAGATCAAAGAAACCGACACCTCCATGTCGCATCCCATCCCACACAGTGGAGTTTTACAAGCCTTTTGCTTGATAAGATGGAAGACAGGTTTAGTTTTGTGAAATCCCGGCAACACAAAGTTGTGTGGTAACTTCTATACAATTATCCTGACAATGCTCACCGTGTTAAAGTGCATTTTAGCAGAACAAAAGAATGAAGGTTATGGCAAGCAGAAAAATGGTAGTTTTCCCCCTAAAATAGGCATTGAGGCTACAAAGTGTGTTTTATCTGATTAATCGACTAAACGAACAAACTAATCGCTAACTTACTGGATTACTTAAATAATCGATGGCTGCAGCCTTAATCGCGATTTATGGCAGACAATTAAATGGCTGCATCATTGAAATTAACTTGGAAAAAGGCCTCATTCTTTTGAGACAAATGCACATTTTCCTGTTTCTGCTTCAATGTCCTTCATTTATTTCTTCGAAACTTTGAAACCGTTTGATCCAAAGTCCCATGGAGGTTTATTTGGAAGTGAAACTTGCCAGTGAGCGCACCAGTCGGAGGTCCGAGGGAATCTCTGTTAGTACATGATTCATGCCATAATGTTGTGTGATGATTTCATGTGTTCACTCAGCCCGACTTTCATTAGGAAACCTCACTAAAGATGTTTACTGTACATTGAAGCCAAGCAGTTTGGTGTGTTGCATGAGACAATCTGTCACCTAAAAAGGGAAGCGTGATTAATGCGTACCGTTGTTGGTAGGGGTGTAACGGTACACAAAAATTTCGGTTCGGTACGTACCTCGGTTTAAAGGTCACGGTTCGGTTCATTTTCGGTACAGTAAGAAAACAAGAAAATATACATTTTTGGGTTATTTATTTACCAAATGTGTAAAGAATGGCATAACATACATATACACACAGGGTCCATTGCCAGGGTTCATGTGGTCAACATATATACAATAAAAACTAAATAAGATAAGGCTCAGAATGGTTTCTTAACAAAACCTTTCTACATATAAAGTGCTTTTTTTGATTGATTGATTGATTGATTGAGACTTTTATTAGTAGATTGCACAGTACAGTACATATTTATTAGTAGATTGCACAGTACACTACATATTTATTAGTAGGTTGCACAGTACAGTACATATTTATTAGTAGATTGCACAGTACACTACATATTTATTAGTAGATTGCACAGTACAGTACATATTCCGTACAATTGACCACTAAATGGTAACACCCCAATAAGTTTTTCAACTTGTTTAAGTCGGGGTCCACGTTAATCAACATTAAACTGCCTCAAGTTGTTGCTCAGATTACATAAAATGACAAAACTTTTCTTCTACATATAAAAAGTGCAACATTAAAAAGTTTCAAGTCAACTCAGCCTCAGATTAACTTTTCTTTCCCCCCAGGTCTGGCTAACTTGGCATTAAGAGGATATATGGGCTCATTGTTCTTCCACCATAGAAGTGGCTCAAAATCTAGTTTCTAATGCAAAATGGTCTTAAATCTGCTGCTATAAAAACATTTGTTATTGCTTTAGCCCTGCCTGACTCGCCGAGGAGAGGCTGCTTGAATGCGGTGGTGATGCTTCAAATGGGTTAGCATGTTTGAGGTGTTGTCAGAAGCAGCTGCTGAACAATGTCGGCAAACCTCCGTCCTCCCAAACGGGAGATCTTAACGAGGCAGGAGGGTCTTCCAGCTCTGGCTTTTACATGTTGTCCTAGCCCGGTCGCTGCTAGCATGCCGTGTGTTGTGCCTCGGTGTGCATTGTTTACACAACGTGCGCTACGCTACTTAATATGTCCGTGTGGAAACTCGTTCGGTACACCTCCGAACCGAACCGAAACCCCCGTACCGAAACGGTTCAATACAAATACACGTACTGTTACACCCCTAGTTGTTGGTCAACAAGAAGTGTTTTTGCAGTACAACCTTGGCTGTCATGTGATTCTGTAGTTGAGAAACTTCCTTTGTCACTTGTCCCTCACACTGCTCAGCTACGACTGAACTGAAACTGAAAGTTATTGATTTGTTTTTGACACGGTATTGGGTCTTTGATCTGGAGTCTGCATGGAGAGTTTTGCCTTGGAAGCGTTTCTCCGTCGTCTTCTTGCGGCAAATTGTTTTTGTGTTGATTGTCCTGACAACCCTGGGCTTGTGTTTATGTTGCCCAAAGCTGCCGTCCTCAATGTGGAACAGGAGATAGCTGCATTTGGCAGAAATGGAAGCTTCAAAAAGCTCCTCCAAAGGGACTCGTAGCCTGACTTCACTGTCGCTCGAACGCTGTTGACTTCCACTTGGCTCTAACAGGAAGGGATTTTCACCCTCAACCCCAGCCGCCTTGCTTCCATCCGCATGCTAAAGAGCAGCCGACAAAAAAAGTAGCGGCAATTATTGTCCGAGGCTCTGGGAAGAGGAGGCACGTATTTTGGCGTCAGCAAGAAGCTTTGTGAGAGAGGGACAGAACTAATTAGTCCACACAGACGCCACAAGCATCTAGATTGGTGATTAAAGATGCACTTTGAAGTTGCCCAAAAATAGCTTCTATTTTTCTTGACGGATAAATGAAGGATGCTACAATTTGGAATGAGTAAAATAACAATGTTTAGAGTCCAGTAATTCCTGATAATGCACATGGAGCTCATCCAAAATAATCATAATCTATGGTTTGATGCATTGCTCATGGTTCCACAAGCACACACATACTTATCTAACGTGGTTCCACAAGCACACACATACTTATCTAACGTGGTTCCACAAGCACACACATACTTATCTAACGTGGTTCCACAAGCACACACATACTTATCTAACGTGGTTCTACAAGCACACACATACTTATCTAACATGGTTCCACAAGCACACACATACTTATCTAACGTGGTTCCACAAGCACACACATACTTATCTAACATGGTTCCACAAGCACACACATACTTATCTAACGTGGTTCCACAAGCACACACATACTTATCTAACGTGGTTCCACAAGCACACACATACTTATCTAACATGGTTCCACAAGCACACACATACTTATCTAACGTGGTTCCACAAGCACACACATACTTATCTAACATGGTTCCACAAGCACACACATACTTATCTAACGTGGTTCCACAAGCACACACATACTTATCTAACGTGGTTCCACAAGCACACACATACTTATCTAACATGGTTCCACAAGCACACACATACTTATCTAACGTGGTTCCACAAGCACACACATACTTATCTAACATGGTTCCACAAGCACACACATACTTATCTAACGTGGTCCCACAAGCACACACATACTTATCTAACATGGTTCCACAAGCACACACATACTTATCTAACATGGTTCCACAAGCACACACATACTTATCTAACATGGTTCCACAAGCACACACATACTTATCTAACGTGGTTCCACAAGCACACACATACTTATCTAACATGGTTCCACAAGCACACACATACTTATCTAACGTGGTTCCACAAGCACACACATACTTATCTAACGTGGTTCTACAAGCACACACATACTTATCTAACGTGGTTCCACAAGCACACACATACTTATCTAACATGGTTCCACAAACACACACATACTTATCTAACGTGGTTCCACAAGCACACACATACTTATCTAACATGGTTCCACAAGCACACACATACTTATCTAACGTGGTTCCACAAGCACACACATACTTATCTAACGTGGTTCCACAAGCACACACATACTTATCTAACGTGGTTCCACAAGCACACACATACTTATCTAACATGGTTCCACAAGCACACACATACTTATCTAACGTGGTTCCACAAGCACACACATACTTATCTAACATGGTTCCACAAGCACACACATACTTATCTAACGTGGTTCCACAAGCACACACATACTTATCTAACGTGGTCCCACAAGCACACACATACTTATCTAACATGGTTCCACAAGCACACACATACTTATCTAACGTGGTTCCACAAGCACACACATACTTATCTAACGTGGTTCCACAAGCACACACATACTTATCTAACATGGTTCCACAAGCACACACATACTTATCTAACGTGGTTCCACAAGCACACATATACTTATCTAACGTGGTTCCACCAGCACACACATACTTATCTAACATGATTCCACAAGCACACACATACTTATCTAACGTGGTTCCACAAGCACACACATACTTATCTAACATGGTTCCACAAGCACACACATACTTATCTAACGTGGTTCCACAAGCACACACATACTTATCTAACGTGGTTCCACAAGCACACACATACTTATCTAACGTGGTTCCACAAGCACACACATACTTATCTAACGTGGTTCCACAAGCACACACATACTTATCTAACGTGGTTCCACAAGCACACACATACTTATCTAACGTGGTTCCACAAGCACACACATACTTATCTAACATGGTTCCACAAGCACACACATACCTATCTAACATGGTTCTACAAGCACACACATACTTATCTAACGTGGTTCCACAAGCACACACATACTTATCTAACATGGTTCCACAAGCACACACATACTTATTTAACGTGGTTCCACAAGCACACACATACTTATCTAACATGGTTCCACAAGCACACACATACTTATCTAACATGGTTCCACAAGCACACACATACTTATCTAACGTGGTTCCACAAGCACACACATACTTATCTAACGTGGTTCCACAAGCACACACATACTTATCTAACGTGGTTCCACAAGCACACACATACTTATCTAACGTGGTTCCACAAGCACACACATATTTATCTAACATGGTTCTACAAGCACTCACATACTTATCTAACGTGGTTCCACAAGCACACACATACTTATCTAACGTGGTTCTACAAGCACACACATACTTATCTAACATGGTTCTACAAGCACACACATACTTATCTAACATGGTTCCACAAGCACACACATACTTATCTAACGTGGTTCCACAAGCACACACATACTTATCTAACGTGGTTCCACCAGCACACACATACTTATCTAACGTGGTTCCACAAGCACACACATACTTATCTAACGTGGTTCCACAAGCACACACATACTTATCTAACGTGGTTCCACAAGCACACACATACTTATCTAACGTGGTTCCACAAGCACACACATACTTATCTAACGTGGTTCCACAAGCACACACATACTTATCTAACCCAATTCATGTTAACCACACTCATTATTTGCATATGCTCCCCCCCCCCTTGATAACAGCTCATTAAAGAGTGTGGGGCGGCCATTGTGATGTCATCCTCATGCTGCCATTTTTATTCCAACTTTATCTCCTGCTGATGTTACGTACGACACGCAGGAAAGCAACCAGCGAGCGCACTAAGAACAATAAAACCCCGCAGTTGTATGTCATCACCTCCTTCCTGAGAGGCCCACATGGACATCATTACTTAGATGCTCGGCCTGGTCCTTCTTATTTCTTCTCACATTGTGTCAGTGTTGCATCTCAGCGAGCGTTCAACCTTTTTCTCCAGTTCAGCTCCATCAGAACATTCCGGAGCCTCCCTCGTCGTCACTGTGGGCTCAGTGCAAAGCAGAGTTTTATCTCTGGTTAAAATGCGCTGAGAGGCAAATAATCTCCAGAAGGTGGTTTTATATGCGTGCACGGACACCCAGCAGTCGTTACACGCACATTAAACATTACATTGCCGCCCACAAAGACACATTTGTATGGGAGCAGTGTTGCATTCAAGGCAAAAGAGATTTGTACTCCTTTTTTTGGACAACATTATGTAAAGAACAACATTTAACATATATGGATAGATACATACATAGTTACCTACACTCTCACGTACATACACAAATACAGTACATACCTACATACTCAAAGTTCGTACATCCACACACACTATCACTATACAAACATACATACACACATACATGTACATATACATTCACTGTACAAACATACATATACACATACATGTACATATACATTCACTGTACAAACATACATATACACATACTGTACATATACATTCACTGTACAAACATACATATACACATACATGTACATATACATTCACTGTACAGACATACATATACACATACTGTACATATACATTCACTGTACAAACATACATATACACATACATGTACATATACATTCACTGTACAAACATACATATACACATACTGTACATATACATTCACTGTACAAACATACATATACACATACATGTACATATACATTCACTGTACAAACATACATATACACATACATGTACATATACATTCACTGTACAAACATACATATACACATACTGTACATATACATTCACTGTACAAACATACATATACACATACATGTACATATACATTCACTGTACAAACATACATATACACATACTGTACATATACATTCACTGTACAAACATACATATACACATACATGTACATATACATTCACTGTACAAACATACATATACACATACTGTACATATACATTCACTGTACAAACATACATATACACATACATGTACATATACATTCACTGTACAGACATACATATACACATACTGTACATATACATTCACTGTACAAACATACATATACACATACATGTACATATACATTCACTGTACAAACATACATATACACATACTGTACATATACATTCACTGTACAAACATACATATACACATACATGTACATATACATTCACTGTACAAACATACATATACACATACATGTACATATACATTCACTGTACAAACATACATATACACATACATGTACATATACATTCACTGTACAAACATACATATACACATACTGTACATATACATTCACTGTACAAACATACATATACAAATACATGTACATATACATTCACTGTACAAACATACATATACACATACTGTACATATACATTCACTGTACAAACATACATATACACATACATGTACATATACATTCACTGTACAAACATACATATACACATACTGTACATATACATTCACTGTACAAACATACATATACACATACTGTACATATACATTCACTGTACAAACATACATATACACATACATGTACATATACATTCACTGTACAAACATACATATACACATACTGTACATATACATTCACTGTACA
>NC_084740.1:62356498-62383998 GCF_033978785.1 Entelurus aequoreus
CAGTGTTGTGTGTTACTATTGATCATGGTGTTCTATCACAGTGTTGTGTGTTACAAACTCAAACACGTTTCCTGTTGACGTAGAAACTAGCTTATCTCTTGCCGTGGTTAGCTTTCAAGAGTAATACCGTAGCACGCAGATGTGTTAGTACGCTAGAAAAATAGTTCCTCAGTGTTCACTCTTACAATAACAATGTTGTACAGTTTGATATTATACATGTTACACAACATAAATGAAGTATTGTTGACAGTTTTTGAAAGCATTTTTAAAGTGATTTAGAGGTAGAATTGTAACATTAGACAATTTTTACAAATTAGAATGCTTCTTATCTCTTAGAGGGACTGAGAACGAGAAGCAAAATTCCAAAATAATAATAATAATAGATTTTATTTGTAAAAAAGCACCTTACATTGAGTAAACAACCTCAAAGTGCTACAGTGTATTAAAAAAATAAAAATAAAAAGATAATACAAAATTAAAAAAAATAAAAACTAGAACAGCCAAATAGCTAAATCTAGTATGCATATATCTAAAACATGCTTTTTTAAAAAGAAGGGTTTTTAAGCCTTTTTTAAAAGCATCCACAGTCTGTGGTGCCCTCAGGTGGTCAGGGAGAGCGTTCCACAGACTGGGAGCGGCGGAGCAGAAAGCCCGGTCTCCCATTGTTCGTAGCTTTGTCCTCGGAGGTTGGAGGAGGTTAGCCTGTAGTGTCGTGTGGAGGATTTGGGGGTGAGTAGTTCTTTGAGGTAGAGGGGGGCATTTCCATGGAGGCACTGGTGGGTTAGTAGGGAGTCTTTGAATTCAATCCTGAGTGGAACAGGAAGCCAGTGAAGGGATTTGAGAGTTGGTGTGATATGGTCGTATTTCCACACTCTGATCAGGATCCTAGCAGCACTATTCTGGATGTATTGCAGCTTCTGGATGTTCTCCCCACAAGAAGTGCGTTGCAGTCGTCCAGCCTGGAAATAAAAGTCCACTTCCCTTGTAAGGGTACAGTGTTCGTGATGAAATACTACTCTCCAACATAATTGTGTGTACAAATAGCACTTCCTGCTAATGTGTGCTGAGAACAGATGTGGACTTTCATCTCTATGTGCTGGGAATTATTTGCTGATCTATGGATTTGAAGCAGAACATTTCTTCCTCTGCTGACTTCGTCTACACACTAAAAAATTGGCCTGTCAGTGGAAAAACTTCCTCCCCGATTTTTATCAGCAGCCGTCTTGACAGCTTTTGGCGGAACATTCTTCACCGCGACGTTGGCAGTTTGCAATATTGACTTGACTGCTCCTTCACACGACCTTGAAGAGCCTTTGTAAGCACACACAATAATGTGCTTTCCCATCAAGAAGTGAAAACTATCTCCTGCTTTACTATTGTTACTATTACTATTATTATTGCTACACAAGTGCTTGTAGTGCAAACATCTATTTTAAACACATTTAATTGTCATTGAGTGTAGAGCACAGCTTCCTAACTTTACAACCCTGCAGAAAGAAGAATGTGAGGGATGATTATAGCACACACACACACACACAAACAGTATATATATATACATATATATATATATATATATATATATATATATATATATATATATGCTGGCTGGAGCAGCTCATTAAATTGGGGGAAATGGCTCCACGCTGACGCCGCTGGAACCTTCCCAGATAACAAAGTCCATGCTGCTTCACCTCAGCATTTATGATGAACTCATTTGCTGCTAATTACACCCTTTTTCTGCAATGTGGAGATGTTGCAGTTCATTGCTCATGATGGTGAAAGTCTTGGCTCACCTTGTATAATATGCAGTGTGACCAGAAGAATACACACTATATACCAGTGGTCCACAACCTTTTTGTAGCTGCGGACCGGTCAACGCTTGAAAATTTGTCCCGCGGACCGGTGGGGGGTGGGGGTGGGGGGATTTATTATTATTTTTTATTTTTTTTATTTTTCCCCATAAAGAAATACAATCATGTGTGCTTACAGACTGTATCCCTGCAGACTGTATTGATCTATATTGATATATAATGTATGTTTTGTGTTTTTTATGTTGCTATATACCAACTTGAAAGTCACACTAAACTTGGATTTTGTTTTAGCCATCATCACACGTGATTTGACAAATATTGGCATCATCTCATGGTTGACCGCCACAAATGCTACTTTTTGACTATTTTCATTTGGCTTTCATGAGAAGTCCCTTTAAACTGCCTCCTGTGCCTGTCAGCTGGCCCCAACTCCTCTAATATACCTACACTGCAAAGAGGAGCAGAGCAACGAGTATTAGCTCTGCTAATTATGTAAATTGCATGATTTATTATTATTAATATTATTAATTGTGTTGTAATAGTTTATTCATTATCATTATTAATTATGCAATTGTATTATTTGACTTCTGTAATGTACCTACACTGCAAAGAGGAGCAGAGCAACGAGTATTAGCTCTGCTAACATTGTGGACTGCACAAGAAAGTGGAAGAAAAATGTCGTCCTCTTCCATTGAAGGTTTATTTATTACCAAGCAAAGCCAGCAGCAACATAACCAATGTTGTACTCGCGCTAAGGAGCTAAATGCTAATAGCACTGCTTAGTTGATTGTAGGGCGACGTGATTATAGCCAAAATAATCATCACAAATATTATTTATCAATATTAACATCATCATTGATAATTACATTTAGTCATTTATGTAATTTAGGATGAAATAGTCCGATAAAAAAGACTATTGTATTTAAAAACAAGTCTTTGTGATTTTGTTCATTATTACTATTAACATTTCCTTTTTTTTTGTCTTTTTCCAAGTTGGGCTGCAACTAACAATTTTTCTTCTAGTCTATTAGTCAACGATTATTGTCAGGTTCAAACACTGATGACATTTATTAAACAAGACAAGAGGCAAAGAATCAAAGAGAGACAGAATTCAATGTGGTTCAGTGAGGAGAAACGTGCACATCTGTACCCTTGTACAGCGTCATTACGTTCTGCCAAAAGATTGCACGCCTCCTTCTTTTATTTTGGACCCTCCCCGACCGACCACATGGCCACCACTGTTTGCAAAGGACAAAGGTCGCAAAAAGTTCACAGAAAAGGTCGTAAACAATTCACAGGAAAGGTCAGTTCAAAAAGAGTTCGTAAAATAGTTGAAAAAGAGTTCCTTAAAATAGTTCAAAAAGAGTTTGTAAAATACTTCAAAAAGAGGTCGTCTGGAAATTGGGCAGATCCTGTCATCTGTCCGCTCTGAAGTCCTTGGGCCAGAACAACATCCTTCTGTTGATTACATACATGAAAGAACACAGGAACACCTTCATCTTGCTTCCCCCCACACACAGTGGAGTTTTACGAGTCTTACTCTTGGTAGGTTTCAAAGACAGCTTTTGTCTTCTTGTCAGGAACATAATGTTATACAACGTTTTTGTGATCATTTAGAAACAATTATTCTAACAATTATCTTAACGATTAGTCGACTAATGGGATAATAAGGCGTACACATATTTAATGGCTCTAGTATTTCCATCCACTTCTAAGTTATTTCAGGCGTGTTCTTACTAATTCATTGATAAATATTTATTCATACTGTAACTGTGCTGCTCATTCAGATGTTACCAACATTAAAATGACTCATAAAATGTTGTCCATTTAAAAGAAAGGAAAGGCAAAGTGATAAAAAACAAAAAAAAACAATTAACCTTGCTTATTTATTTAAAACAGTTAAAATAGTAGCAATGAAAACAAACAAAACACAAAATCTAACTTCCTCAAAAAGAAAAGGCTTTTGTGATGTTAAAAATCTGCACACTGATGTATTGATTATTGATTAACTCTTGGCACTTTTAGCATTCTAATAGACTCAATGCTGTCCGCGTTTGTTATAGTATCTTTTTTCACCACATTACAAATTGAGGCTGCTTTAAAACGTACTAGAATTGAAGTAGACAAAGTTTATCTGGCTGACTTTGACTAAAATGATTGTTCAAGTTATTTTTCATACATCTTGGTCTCACACTTGTTAGCCAGCTAGCAAGGTAAAAGCTAACACTTCAGTTGATTTTGGGTAAGCAATCCATTTATGTGAAAATAAATTGGCTCCAAGTTCCATATTCCATGTTGTCTTGGCTTCCGTCTGCTCCAAGGTCTCACTCTTCCTTCGTGTTCGCTTCTATAGGCAGCAGTTCATCCTCAGTATGTTCAGCTTCAAAAGTATAAGGTTGTAAATCCTTGTTTGTTCAAAAAATAGTAATCTTCTTAGTCTGTTACCAAGTCTGCCATGATTAGAAAAAACACCTGAGTGTTTGTTTCCGGAAGTAAGAATGCACGTTGTTGCCAAAAGTCAGAAGTGCGTTGCCATGGAAACAGAAATCAATGTGCATAAGAAATCAATCCCGGTAATGATTAAAATGACCAAAATACGGTAAATATCATACATATTACATATTGTTATGAAGGTGTCTGTTACTACATTATATATATATACTTGCAGTGTGTATATTGTACATATTACATATTGTTATGAAGGTGTCTGTTACTACATTATAGATATACTTGTAGTGTGTATATTGTACATATTACATATTGTTATGAAGGTGTCTGTTACTACATTATATATATACTTGCAGTGTGTATATTGTACATATTACATATTGTTATGAAGGTGTCTGTTACTACATTATATATATACTTGCAGTGTGTATATTGTACATATTACATATTGTTATGAAGGTGTCTGTTACTACATGATATATATACTTGCAGTGTGTATATTGTACATATTACATATTGTTATGAAGGTGTCTGTTACTACATTATATATATACTTGCAGTGTGTATATTGTACATATTACATATTGTTATGAAGGTGTCTGTTACTACATTATATATATACTTGCAGTGTGTATATTGTACATATTACATATTGTTATGAAGGTGTCTGTTACTACATTATATATATATACTTGCAGTGTGTATATTGTACATATTACATATTGTTATGAAGGTGTCTGTTACTACATTATAGATATACTTGCAGTGTGTATATTGTACATATTACATATTGTTATGGTGTCTGTTACTACATTATAGATATACTTGCAGTGTGTATATTGTACATATTACATATTGTTATGAAGGTGTCTGTTACTACATTATATATATACTTGCAGTGTGTATATTGTACATATTACATATTGTTATGAAGGTGTCTGTTACTAGATTATATATATACTTGCAGTGTGTATATTGTACATATTACATATTGTTATGAAGGTGTCTGTTACTACATGATATATATACTTGCAGTGTGTATATTGTACATATTACATATTGTTATGAAGGTGTCTGTTACTACATTATATATATACTTGCAGTGTGTATATTGTACATATTACATATTGTTATGAAGGTGTCTGTTACTGCATGATACATATACATATATATATATATATATATATATATATATATATATATATATATATATATATATATATATATATATATATATATATATATATATATATATATATATATATATATATATATATATGCAGTGTGTATATAAGCATTGATGGAGGGTTCTGAAGTTGTTTTAGAGACTTTGAAGGCCACAAAGGTGACTCTCATTAGTTGCATCTTGCAAGCGTTTTTGTTTCTCATAATGATTGCGAACGATAGGAAACATTCCAAAAAAAAGTGCAATTCCCCTTTAAGTGCAGCTACGGCCATCTGAAGTTAATTTTTAAAAACTACATCAGGAGGTTGCCTACAGCCACAGCAGTTAATGACAATGTTTATTTTTAAACGGTGCACCACTTAGTAGTTATTTACGTCTGCAGACCTTGCACCTGGCAGCTGTAGGAGGTTTTACTGGAACTTTAATTTGCTGACTTTTCTTTGTACAGGACTGGTTGTGGAAGTTGTAGTGTACTTGAGTAGTTCAACACAAGTCCATGGTCTTCATACAGGACTGGTTGTGGAAGTTGTAGTGTACTTTAGTAGTTCAACACAAGTCCATGGTCTTCATACAAGACTGGTTGTGGAAGTTGTAGTGTACTTGAGTAGTTCAACACAAGTCCATGGTCTTCATACAGGACTGGTTGTGGAAGTTGTAGTGCACTTGAGTAGTTCAACACAAGTCCATGGTCTTCATACAGGACTGGTTGTGGAAGTTGTAGTGTACTTGAGTAGTTCAACACAAGTCCATGGTCTTCATACAGGACTGGTTGTGGAAGTTGTAGTGCACTTGAGTAGTTCAACACAAGTCCATGGTCTTCATACAGGACTGGTTGTGGAAGTTGTAGTGTACTTGAGTAGTTCAACACAAGTCCATGGTCTTCATACTGGACTGGTTGTGGAAGTTGTAGTGCACTTGAGTAGTTCAACACAAGTCCATGGTCTTCATACAGGACTGGTTGTGGAAGTTGTAGTGTACTTGACTAGTTCAACACAAGTCCATGGTCTTCATACATGACTGGTTGTGGAAGTTGTAGTGTACTTGAGTAGTTCAACACAAGTCCATGGTCTTCATACAAGACTGGTTGTGGAAGTTGTAGTGTACTTGAGTAGTTCAACACAAGTCCATGGTCTTCATACAAGAATGGTTGTGGAAGTTGTAGTGTACTTGAGTAGTTCAACACAAGTCCATGGTCTTCATACAGGACTGGTTGTGGAAGTTGTAGTGTACTTGAGTAGTTCAACACAAGTCCATGGTCTTCATACAGGACTGGTTGTGGAAGTTGTAGTGCACTTGAGTAGTTCAACACAAGTCCATGGTCTTCATACAGGACTCGTTGTGGAAGTTGTAGTGTACTTGAGTAGTTCAACACAAGTCCATGGTCTTCATACAGGACTGGTTGTGGAAGTTGTAGTGTACTTGAGTAGTTCAACACAAGTCCATGGTCTTCATACAGGACTGGTTGTGGAAGTTGTAGTGTACTTGAGTAGTTCAACACAAGTCCATGGTCTTCATACAGGACTGGTTGTGGAAGTTGTAGTGTACTTGAGTAGTTCAACACAAGTCCATGGTCTTCATACAGGACTGGTTGTGGAAGTTGTAGTGTACTTGAGTAGTTCAACACAAGTCCATGGTCTTCATACAGGACTGGTTGTGGAAGTTGTAGTGTACTTGAGTAGTTCAACACAAGTCCATGGTCTTCATACAGGACTGGTTGTGGAAGTTGTAGTGCACTTGAGTAGTTCAACACAAGTCCATGGTCTTCATACAGGACTGGTTGTGGAAGTTGTAGTGTACTTGAGTAGTTCAACACAAGTCCATGGTCTTCATACAGGACTGGTTGTGGAAGTTGTAGTGCACTTGAGTAGTTCAACACAAGTCCATGGTCTTCATACAGGACTGGTTGTGGAAGTTGTAGTGTACTTGAGTAGTTCAACACAAGTCCATGGTCTTCATACTGGACTGGTTGTGGAAGTTGTAGTGCACTTGAGTAGTTCAACACAAGTCCATGGTCTTCATACAGGACTGGTTGTGGAAGTTGTAGTGTACTTGACTAGTTCAACACAAGTCCATGGTCTTCATACATGACTGGTTGTGGAAGTTGTAGTGTACTTGAGTAGTTCAACACAAGTCCATGGTCTTCATACAAGACTGGTTGTGGAAGTTGTAGTGTACTTGAGTAGTTCAACACAAGTCCATGGTCTTCATACAAGAATGGTTGTGGAAGTTGTAGTGTACTTGAGTAGTTCAACACAAGTCCATGGTCTTCATACAGGACTGGTTGTGGAAGTTGTAGTGTACTTGAGTAGTTCAACACAAGTCCATGGTCTTCATACAGGACTGGTTGTGGAAGTTGTAGTGCACTTGAGTAGTTCAACACAAGTCCATGGTCTTCATACAGGACTCGTTGTGGAAGTTGTAGTGTACTTGAGTAGTTCAACACAAGTCCATGGTCTTCATACAGGACTGGTTGTGGAAGTTGTAGTGTACTTGAGTAGTTCAACACAAGTCCATGGTCTTCATACAGGACTGGTTGTGGAAGTTGTAGTGTACTTGAGTAGTTCAACACAAGTCCATGGTCTTCATACAGGACTGGTTGTGGAAGTTGTAGTGTACTTGAGTAGTTCAACACAAGTCCATGGTCTTCATACAGGACTGGTTGTGGAAGTTGTAGTGTACTTGAGTAGTTCAACACAAGTCCATGGTCTTCATACAGGACTGGTTGTGGAAGTTGTAGTGTACTTGAGTAGTTCAACACAAGTCCATGGTCTTCATACAGGACTGGTTGTGGAAGTTGTAGTGTACTTGAGTAGTTCAACACAAGTCCATGGTCTTCATACAGGACTGGTTGTGGAAGTTGTAGTGTACTTGAGTAGTTCAACACAAGTCCATGGTCTTCATACTGGACTGGTTGTGGAAGTTGTAGTGTACTTGAGTAGTTCAACACAAGTCCATGGTCTTCATACAGGACTGGTTGTGGAAGTTGTAGTGTACTTGAGTAGTTCAACACAACTCCATGGTCTTCATACAGGACTGGTTGTGGAAGTTGTAGTGTACTTGAGTAGTTCAACACAAGTCCATGGTCTTCATTCTGGACTGGTTGTGGAAGTTGTAGTGTACTTGAGTAGTTCAACACAAGTCCATGGTCTTCGTACAGGACTGGTTGTGGAAGTTGTAGTGCACTTGAGTAGTTCAACACAAGTCCATGGTCTTCATACTGGACTGGTTGTGGAAGTTGTAGTGTACTTGAGTAGTTCAACACAAGTCCATGGTCTTCATACTGGACTGGTTGTGGAAGTTGTAGTGTACTTGAGTAGTTCAACACAAGTCCATGGTCTTCATACAGGACTGGTTGCGGAAGTTGTAGTGCACTTGAGTAGTTCAACACAAGTCCATGGTCTTCATACAGGACTGGTTGCGGAAGTTGTAGTGTACTTGAGTAGTTCAACACAAGTCCATGGTCTTCATACAGGACTGGTTGTGGAAGTTGTAGTGTACTTGAGTAGTTCAACACAACTCCATGGTCTTCATACAGGACTGGTTGTGGAAGTTGTAGTGTACTTGAGTAGTTCAACACAAGTCCATGGTCTTCATACAGGACTGGTTGCGGAAGTTGTAGTGTACTTGAGTAGTTCAACACAAGTCCATGGTCTTCATACAGGACTGGTTGCGGAAGTTGTAGTGTACTTGAGTAGTTCAACACAAGTCCATGGTCTTCATACAGGACTGGTTGCGGAAGTTTTAGTGTACTTGAGTAGTTCAACACAAGTCCATGGTCTTCATACAGGACTGGTTGTGGAAGTTGTAGTGTACTTGAGTAGTTCAACACAAGTCCATGGTCTTCATACAGGACTGGTTGTGGAAGTTGTAGTGTACTTGAGTAGTTCAACACAAGTCCATGGTCTTCATACAGGACTGGTTGTGGAAGTTGTAGTGTACTTGAGTAGTTCAACACAAGTCCATGGTCTTCATACAGGACTGGTTGTGGAAGTTGTAGTGCACTTGAGTAGTTCAACACAAGTCCATGGTCTTCATACAGGACTGGTTGTGGAAGTTGTAGTGTACTTGAGTAGTTCAACACAACTCCATGGTCTTCATACAGGACTGGTTGTGGAAGTTGTAGTGTACTTGAGTAGTTCAACACAAGTCCATGGTCTTCATTCTGGACTGGTTGTGGAAGTTGTAGTGTACTTGAGTAGTTCAACACAAGTCCATGGTCTTCGTACAGGACTGGTTGTGGAAGTTGTAGTGCACTTGAGTAGTTCAACACAAGTCCATGGTCTTCATACTGGACTGGTTGTGGAAGTTGTAGTGTACTTGAGTAGTTCAACACAAGTCCATGGTCTTCATACTGGACTGGTTGTGGAAGTTGTAGTGTACTTGAGTAGTTCAACACAAGTCCATGGTCTTCATACAGGACTGGTTGCGGAAGTTGTAGTGCACTTGAGTAGTTCAACACAAGTCCATGGTCTTCATACAGGACTGGTTGCGGAAGTTGTAGTGTACTTGAGTAGTTCAACACAAGTCCATGGTCTTCATACAGGACTGGTTGTGGAAGTTGTAGTGTACTTGAGTAGTTCAACACAACTCCATGGTCTTCATACAGGACTGGTTGTGGAAGTTGTAGTGTACTTGAGTAGTTCAACACAAGTCCATGGTCTTCATACAGGACTGGTTGCGGAAGTTGTAGTGTACTTGAGTAGTTCAACACAAGTCCATGGTCTTCATACAGGACTGGTTGCGGAAGTTGTAGTGTACTTGAGTAGTTCAACACAAGTCCATGGTCTTCATACAGGACTGGTTGCGGAAGTTTTAGTGTACTTGAGTAGTTCAACACAAGTCCATGGTCTTCATACAGGACTGGTTGTGGAAGTTGTAGTGTACTTGAGTAGTTCAACACAAGTCCATGGTCTTCATACAGGACTGGTTGTGGAAGTTGTAGTGTACTTGAGTAGTTCAACACAAGTCCATGGTCTTCATACAGGACTGGTTGTGGAAGTTGTAGTGTACTTGAGTAGTTCAACACAAGTCCATGGTCTTCATACAGGACTGGTTGTGGAAGTTGTAGTGCACTTGAGTAGTTCAACACAAGTCCATGGTCTTCATACAGGACTGGTTGTGGAAGTTGTAGTGTACTTGAGTAGTTCAACACAAGTCCATGGTCTTCATACAGGACTGGTTGTGGAAGCTGTAGTGTACTTGAGTAGTTCAACACAAGTCCATGGTCTTCATACAGGACTGGTTGCGGAAGTTGTAGTGCACTTGAGTAGTTCAACACAAGTCCATGGTCTTCATACAGGACTGGTTGCGGAAGTTGTAGTGCACTTGAGTAGTTCAACACAAGTCCATGGTCTTCATACAGGACTGGTTGTGGAAGTTGTAGTGTACTTGAGTAGTTCAACACAAGTCCATGGTCTTCATACAGGACTGGTTGTGGAAGTTGTAGTGTACTTGAGTAGTTCAACACAAGTCCATGGTCTTCGTACTGGACTGGTTGTGGAAGTTGTAGTGTACTTGAGTAGTTCAACACAAGTCCATGGTCTTCATACAGGACTGGTTGTGGAAGTTGTAGTGCACTTGAGTAGTTCAACACAAGTCCATGGTCTTCATACAGGACTGGTTGTGGAAGTTGTAGTGCACTTGAGTAGTTCAACACAAGTCCATGGTCTTCATACAGGACTGGTTGTGGAAGTTGTAGTGCACTTGAGTAGTTCAACACAAGTCCATGGTCTTCATACAGGACTGGTTGTGGAAGTTGTAGTGTACTTGAGTAGTTCAACACAAGTCCATGGTCTTCATACAGGACTGGTTGTGGAAGTTGTAGTGTACTTGAGTAGTTCAACACAAGTCCATGGTCTTCATACAGGACTGGTTGTGGAAGTTGTAGTGTACTTGAGTAGTTCAACACAAGTCCATGGTCTTCATACAGGACTGGTTGTGGAAGTTGTAGTGTACTTGAGTAGTTCAACACAAGTCCATGGTCTTCATACAGGACTGGTTGTGGAAGTTGTAGTGTACTTGAGTAGTTCAACACAAGTCCATGGTCTTCATACTGGACTGGTTGTGGAAGTTGTAGTGTACTTGAGTAGTTCAACACAAGTCCATGGTCTTCATACAGGACTGGTTGTGGAAGTTGTAGTGTACTTGAGTAGTTCAACACAACTCCATGGTCTTCATACAGGACTAGTTGTGGAAGTTGTAGTGTACTTGAGTAGTTCAACACAAGTCCATGGTCTTCATTCTGGACTGGTTGTGGAAGTTGTAGTGTACTTGAGTAGTTCAACACAACTCCATGGTCTTCATACAGGACTGGTTGTGGAAGTTGTAGTGCACTTGAGTAGTTCAACACAAGTCCATGGTCTTCATACAGGACTGGTTGTGGAAGCTGGTAATGTTTTTATCTATCTCCCTTTATTTTTTTATAAACTTTTTGGTTGTCGCTCTTCAAGTATTTTACAAGAATATCTTGTGACGTGCTGTTAAGCATGCGGGTTAAATTCCAGAACTTTCTGTTTGTTAAGTTGTTGTAAAAAAGCGCACTTGATGTGTGGATTAGCTTAATGCTAGCGGCAGTTACTACAGGGTTTCCTGGTGTGGTGAGTCTGCACACGGGTGAAAAAGTCGGCTGCGTGTCTGTGTGGACATTTAATGTGCAGCTGTGGCGTTAATATGAGTGTGCATTATGAGTGTGCATCTAGTGTGGTGCTGTGGCGTTAATATGAGTGTGCATTATGAGTGTGCATTTAGTGTGCCGCTGTGGCGTTAATATGAGTGTGCATTATGAGTGTGCATTTAGTGTGCTGCTGTGGCGTTAATATGAGTGTGCATTATGAGTGTGCATCTAGTGTGCTGCTGTGGCGTTAATATGAGTGTGCATTATGAGTGTGCATCTAGTGTGCTGCTGTGGCGTTAATATGAGTGTGCATTATGAGTGTGCATTTAGTGTGCTGCTGTGGCGTTAATATGAGTGTGCATTATGAGTGTGCATTTAGTTTGCTGCTGTGGCGTTAATATGAGTGTGCATTATGAGTGTGCATCTAGTGTGCTGCTGTGGCGTTAATATGAGTGTGCATTATGAGTGTGCATTTAGTGTGCTGCTGTGGCGTTAATATGAGTGTGTATTATGAGTGTGCATCTAGTGTGCTGCTGTGGCATTAATATGAGTGTGCATTATTTCTTTCTTTATTTTGTAAGTGGAGAGAAATCCTGTTTACTGTGGACTGTGTGTGACGCCCTCTTCTTTTGGTTGCTATCAATAAAAGATATGTCTGTTATGAGTTTTTTGTCATAGTTTATTGTAGAAAAATATAAAATGAGTTGATGTGAGTGGGAAAAATGAGGTAAATTGCTACACATATTAAATATCCTTTTTCTTAATATATGTTTTTGTTATTTGCTGATGTATATATTTTATATACTGTTTTTTATTTAATTAATTTATTTGAGACTTTTTTATGCTTTATTCACCTTTTATTATTATTATTATTATTATTATTATTATTTTATTTAGTATTATTATTATTTCCACATGTAAGCATAAATTCATGATCTAGAGCAGGGGTCGGCAACCCGCGGCTCTAGAGCCGCATGCGGCTCTTTAGCGCCGCCCTAGTGGCTCTCTGGAGCTTTTTCAAAAATGTATGAAAAATGGAAAAAGATGAGGGGAAAAAAATATATTTTTTGTTTTAGTATGGTTTCTGTAGGAGGACAAACATGACACAAACCTCCCTAATTGTTATAAATCACACTGTTTATATTAAACATGCTTCACTGATTCGAGTATTTGGCGAGCGCCGTTTTGTCCTACTAATTTTGGCGGTCCTTGAACTCACCTTAGTTTGTTTACAAGTATAACTTTCTCCGACTTTCTAGGACGTGTTTTGTGCCACTTCTTTTTCTGTCTCATTTTGTCCACCAAACCTTTAACGTTGCGCATGAATGCACAAAGGTGAGTTTTGTTGATGTTATTGACTTGTGTGGTGTGCTAATCAGACATATTTGGTCACTGCATGACTGCAAGCTAATCGATGCTAACATGCTATTTAGGCTAGCTATATGTACATATTGCATCATTATGCCTCATTTGTAGCTATATTTGAGCTCATTTAGTTTCCTTTAAGTCATCTCAATTCAATTTATGTCGACACACTATCTGTATGTAATATGGCTTCTAATTTGTTGCGGCTCCAGACAGATTTGTTTTTGTATTTTTGGTCCAATATGGCTCTTTCAACATTTTGGGTTGCCGACCCCTGGTCTAGAGTGAGCACTGCCGTGTGTGTGTGTGTGTGTGTGTGTGTGTGTGTGTGTGTGTGTGTGTGTGTGTGTGTGTGTGTGTGTGTGTGTGTGTGTGTGTGTGTGGACCGTGTGTGACGCCCTCTTCTTTTTGTTCCCATTGAAAAAAAGGCTGAATAAATCCTCCACGACTCAACTCCTGTGTGTGTGTGCTTCACTACAAAAGAAACACCGCACAGCAGCAACTGTTACATGTGCACGTACAACACTTAAAACCTGCAGTATATCAGTATGTGGAATTAAATGATGGATGGATGACGTAAAGAAATGAAACAGACGACTAATATGATTCACTTGAAGAGACTGTTCAAACTACAAGTGTTCACAAAGTACACAACAACAATTATCGTCAACATCTTCAACACTTTTTTTTTTCTTTTGAGATAAAGATTATTTATGTATTTAATATTTGTTGACTTACTATGGTATATTGTTTATTTATTCACTTTTCTGTTACAGAGAACAAGGAAATGGGATAACAATTGCTATGGTATGAAAAGGGGTAGGATTAAATAAGATCAGCTTCTTCCTGCTCCTTTTCGGACGTGCTGTGATGAAACAAGTGTAAATAAGTGCTGCATTATTATCACATTGTGTGTAATAAGTGCTGCATTATTATCACATTGTGTGTAATAAGTGCTGCATTATTATCACATTGTGTGTAATAAGTGCTGCATTATTATCACATTGTATGTAATAAGTGCTGCATTATTATCACATTGTGTGTAATAAGTGCTGCTTTATTATCACATTGTGTGTAATAAGTGCTGCATTATTATCACATTGTGTGTAATAAGTGCTGCATTATTATCACATTGTGTGTAATAAGTGCTGCATTATTATCACATTGTGTGTAATAAGTGCTGCATTATTATCACATTGTGTGTAATAAGTGCTGCATTATTATCACATTGTGTGTAATAAGTGCTGCATTATTATCACATTGTGTGTAATAAGTGCTGCATTATTATCACATTGTGTGTGTGCATGCTGGAAGTAAAGATGAAGTGATGACCTTGTAGCAGCACTCAGCGTAACTCATCAGAAGAAGAAAGTATTCCCGCTCATTAGAAGGTGCAAGGGGATTGGGTGTGAAAGTGAAGGTCATGTGATCACGATGGCCGCCAGTGATGAACTGACGGGGTAACAAAAGAAAAAGGTTGCAGCACACGACCATCCGTGTGTTGCCATTGTCTCCCTCGGATGCTCTGATGTTTATGTCCAACATTCAGCTGATGCTCTGACGGATGTCCAACATTCAGCTTGTTGTCTTCTGCCCTCCCAGTGAGTCAGTGGGAGCCAGCAGCAAGATGGCGATGAAGAGGAGGAGGACGATGCTCATGCTGATGGTACTGGGGCACCTCGCCAGCGCTTTGGAGGTCCCGCTCGACCGTAAGACCGCAGATACACGCCAAGTGTCATTAGTGTGAATCAATCATGTAATACCCCTCCTGGACACTTCATTAGGTGCACGCAGACGGAAAAAATGTGTCTTTTTAAGAACGAAATAAACACACATATACTAATCATACAAATAATATATACAATAATACACATAAATAATGCATGCAGATAAAATACAACTACATTTACTTGTAGCTTAGCTACATTTAATGGAGAGTAACTTGTAGCTTAGTTACATTTAATGGAGAGTAACTTGTAGCGTAGTTACATTTAATGGAGAGTAACTTGTACCTTAGCGACATTTAATGGAGAGTAACTTGTAGCGTAGTTACATTTAATGGAGAGTAACTTGTAGCTTAGTTACATTTAATGGAGAGTAACTTGTACCTTAGCGACATTTAATGGAGAGTAACTTGTAGCGTAGTTACATTTAATGGAGAGTAACTTGTAGCTTAGTTACATTTAATGGAGAGTAACTTGTAGCTGAGTTACATTTAATGGAGAGTAACTTGTAACTTAGCTACATTTAATGGAGAGTAACTTGTAGCTTAGTTACATTTAATGGAGAGTAACTTGTAGCTTAGCTACATTTAATGGAGAGTAACTTGTAGCTTAGTTACATTTAATGGAGAGTAACTTGTAGCTTAGCTACATTTAATGGAGAGTAACTTGTAGCTTAGTTACATTTAATGGAGAGTAACTTGTAGCTTAGTTACATTTAATGGAGAGTAACTTGTAGCTTAGCTACATTTAATGGAGAGTAACTTGTAGCTTAGCTACATTTAATGGAGAGTAACTTGTAGCTTAGTTACATTTAATGGAGAGTAACTTGTAGCTTAGTTACATTTAATGGAGAGTAACTTGTAGCTTAGCTACATTTAATGGAGAGTAACTTGTAGCTTAGTTACATTTAATGGAGAGTAACTTGTAGCTTAGTTACATTTAATGGAGAGTAACTTGTAGCTTAGTTACATTTAATGGAGAGTAACATGTAGCTTTGCTACATTTAATGGAGAGTAACTTGTAGCTTAGTTACATTTAATGGAGAGTAACTTGTAGCTTAGTTACATTTAATGGAGAGTAACTTGTAGCTTAACTACATTTAATGGAGAGTAACTTGTAGCGTAGTTACAATTAATGGAGAGTAACTTGTAGCTTAGTTACATTTAATGGAGAGTAACTTGTAGCTTAGCTATATTTAATGGAGAGTAACTTGTAGCGTAGTTACATTTAATGGAGAGTAACTTGTAGCTTAGTTACATTTAATGGAGAGTAACTTGTAGCTTAGCTACATTTAATGGAGAGTAACTTGTAGCTTAGTTACATTTAATGGAGAGTAACTTGTAGCTTAGTTACATTTAATGGAGAGTAACTTGTAGCTGAGTTACATTTAATGGAGAGTAACTTGTAGCTTAGTTACATTTAATGGAGAGTAACTTGTAGCTTAGTTACATTTAATGGAGAGTAACTTGTAGCTTAGTTACATTTAATGGAGAGTAACTTGTAGCTTAGTTACATTTAATGGAGAGTAACTTGTAGCTTAGTTACATTTAATGGAGAGTAGCTTGTAGCTTAGTTACATTTAATGGAGAGTAACTTGTAGCTTAGCTACATTTAATGGACAGTAACTTGTAGCTTAGTTACATTTAATGGAGAGTAACTTGTAGCTTAGTTACATTTAATGGAGAGTAACTTGTAGCTTAGTTACATTTAATGGAGAGTAACTTGTAGCTTAGTTACATTTAATGGAGAGTAACTTGTAGCTTAGTTACATTTAATGGAGAGTAACTTGTAGCTTAGTTACATTTAATGGAGAGTAACTTGTAGCTTAGTTACATTTAATGGAGAGTAACTTGTAGCTTAGAAATAAATACACATATGCTAATCATACAAATAATATATACAATAATACACATAAATAATACATGCAGATAAAATACAACTACATTTAAATATACATAAAACTAAATAAACAACGATAACCCCCAAAAATACACTACAGTAAAACAAAACATAAAACTAAATAAACAACAATAACCCCCAAAAATACACTACAGTAAAACAAAAAAATGTAATCTATTAAACATTTGAAATTGTGAGTGAAATTGAATAAAAACATAAATACAAGTACAGTACATACAGATACAGTAAAAATGCTAATTAAATGTAAACCAAATCACATTGAATAAAATATTACATATGATGACATCGCATGCATCACATGACCTGAGACTACAGGAAAAGTAATTGGCTTAAAAAAAAAGAATAAAACTGCATAAACTACAAAAATACTTCAATGACCAACTATTTTACATCAATAAAGGAGATAAGATACTTCAATCTGAAATAATCCAACTTTATGTCATTGACAATATTTTAGTTTTATTGTGCAGACTAATATACTGATTATTAATAATAATAATAATAAAATATAATGATCATAATTTTGTACATTGCTTTCCTTACCACTTAATATCATGTCATGTTTTTACAATTCTACAAACCCCGTTTCCATATGAGTTGGGAAATGGTGTTAGATGTAAATATAAACGGAATACAATGATTTGCAAATCCTTTTCAAGCCATATTCAGTGTAATATGCTACAAAGACAACATATTTCATGTTCAAACTCATAAACTTTTTTTTTTTTGCAAATAATCATTAACTTTAGAATTTGATGGCAGCAACACGTGACAAAGAAGTTGGGAAAGGTGGCAATAAATACTGATAAAGTTGAGGAATGCTCATCAAACACTTATTTGGAACATCCCACAGGTGAACAGGCTAATTGGGAACAGGTGGGTGCCATGATTGGGTATAAAAACAGCTTCCCAAAAAATGCTCAGTCATTCACAAACAAGGATGGGGCGAGGGTCACCACTTTGTCCACAACTGCGTGAGCAAATAGTCAAACAGTTTAAGAACAACCTTTCTCAAAGTGCAATTGCAAGAAATTTAGGGATTTCACCATCTACGCTCTGTAATATCATCAAAAGGTTCAGAGAATCTGGAGAAATCACTGCAGGTAAGCAGCATGGCCGGAAACCAACATTGAATGAGCGTGACCTTCCATCCCTCAGACGGCACTGTATCAAAAAGCGACATCAATCTCTAAAGGATATCACCACATGGGCTCAGGAACACTTCAGAAAACCACTGTCACTAAATACAGTTGGTCGCTACATCTGTAAGTGCAAGTTAAAGCTCTACTATGCAAAGCCAAAGCCATTTATCAACAACACCCAGAAACGCCGCCGGCTTCTCTGGGCCCGAGATCATCTAAGATGGACTGAGGCAAAGTGGAAAAGTGTTCTGTGGTCTGACGAGTCCACATTTCAAATTGTTTTTGGAAATATTCAACATCGTGTCATCCGGACCAAAGGGGAAGCGAACCATCCAGACTGTTATCGACGCAAAGTGTAAAAGGCAGCATGTGTGATGGTATGGGGGTGTATTTGTGCCCAAGACATGGGTAACTTACACATCTGTGAAGGCACCATTAATGCTGAAAGGTACATACAGCTTTTGGAACAACATATGCTGCCATCTAAGCGCCGTCTTTTTCATGGACGCCCCTGCTTATTTCAGCAAGACAATGCCAAGCCACGTGTTACAACAACGTGGCTTCATAGTAAAAGAGTGCGGGTACTAGACTGGCCTGCCTGTAGTCCAGACATTGAAAATGTGTGGCACCTAAAATAGCAGAAGGGAGACCCCGGGACTGTTGAACAACTTAAGCTGTACATCAAGCAAGAATGGGAAAGAATTCCACTTTCAAAGCTTCAACAATTAGTTTCCTCAGTTCCCAAACCTTTACTGAGTGTTGTTAAAAGGAAAGGCCATGTAACACAGTGGTGAACATGCCCTTTCCCAACTACTTTGTCACGTGTTGCAGCCATGACATTCTAAGTTCATTATTATTTGCAAAAAAACAATAAAGTTTATGAGTTTGAACATGAAATATGTTGTCTTTGTAGCATATTCAACTGAATATGGCTTGAAAAGGATTTGCAAATCATTGTATTGTGTTTATATTTACATCTAACACCATTTCCCAACTCATATGGAAACGGGGTTTGTATTTGTTTGAAAATCTATTTAAAAATATGACGATACTCATTTACAAATGTTGTTTTATTATAATGATTATTTGCAATAGAGTTTGTTACATAATATATGTGCTAGTGTGCATGCAGTAATTACAATGTTTGCAACTAATAAATGATTCTCTTTATTGTGACATTTTTGCTGGTTCTTTTTGGGAAAAGTTCTGGACAAATGTAAGTGTCAAAGGAGTGTGACGCCATCGGCTTGTTTTGTTGTGCTTTGAGGATTATTTGGACTTTTTTGGTGTATTTTTTTATTGTCTGCTTTGCTGTGGAAGTGTTGCATGCTTCATTGCTTCATTGCTGTGTGGCCTTCAGGAGTCTGCAGCCTGCATGCTTGGAGTCTGCTCTTCATGGGAAGTGTCCTGCATGCTGCTGCACAAGACTTGTGTGGGTTCAAGCCTCTGAACATCATCCTCTCTCTGATGTCTTGTAGTGCCGCAGCCCCCCACCATCACCCACCAGTCCCCCAAAGATTACATCATCGACCCCCGGGAGAGCATCGTCATCCACTGTGAAGCTAAAGGGAAACCTCATCCCAGGTAGATGGAGATACTTCCCTCACAATAATGCTCCAATCTAACTACTCAGCACTATTTAGCCCGTGCTAACTCATTTAGCCTGTGCTAACTATTAGGGGTGTAACGGTACGTGTATTTGTATTGAACCGTTTCGGTACGGGGGTTCGGTTCGGTTCGTAGGTGTACCGAACGAGTTTCCACACGGACATATTAAGTAGCCGCCTCCGCTTCCTTCTGCCTGTCTCTGTCAGTCCTCTACACAGCACCCAGCATTGTCACACCCACACAACCATCTGATTGGTTACACACAGAGCGGTAACAGCCAATCAGCAGTGCGTATTCAGAGCGCATGTAGTCAGTGCTTAGCGTTTAGCAGGTAAGCATCAGGCAGCTATACAACTGGCAGTGATGGGCTGTAACTAGCTACATGGAGCTAAGCTACATAGCTTCACTACATTTTACAGTAGCTTGGTGGTAGCTTAGCTACATTTAATGGAAAGTAACTTGTAGCTTAGTTACATTTAATGGAGAGTAACTTGTAGCTTAGCTACATTTAATGGAAAGTAACTCATAGCTTAGCTACATTTAATGGAGAGTAACTTGTAGCTTAGCTACATTTAATGGAAAGTAACTCATAGCTTAGCTGCATTTAATGGAGAGTAACTTGTAGCTTAGCTACATTTAATGGAGAATAACTTGTAGCTTAGCTACATTTAATGGAGAGTAATTTGTAGTTTAGCTACATTTAATGGAGAGTCACTTGTAGCTTAGCTACATTTAATGGAGAGTAACTTGTAGCTTAGCTACATTTAATGGAGAGTAACTTGTAGCTTAGCTACATTTAATGGAGAGTAATTTGTAGTTTAACTACATTTAATGGAGAGTAACTTGTAGCTTAGCTACATTTAATGGAGAGTAATTTGTAGTTTAACTACATTTAATGGAGAGTAACTTGTAGCTTAACTACATTTAATGGAGAGTAACTTGTAGCTTAGCTACATTTAATGGAGAGTAACTTGTAGCTTAGCTACATTTAATGGAGAGTAACTTGTAGCTAGGCTACATTTAATGGAGAGTAATTTGTAGTTTAGCTACATTTAATGGAGAGTAACTTGTAGCTTAGTTACATTTAATGGAGAGTAATTTGTAGTTACCTACATTTAATGGAAAGTAACTTGTAGCTTAGCTACATTTAATGGAGAGTAACTTGTAGCTTAGCTACATTTAATGGAAAGTAACTTGTAGCTTAGCTACTTTTAATGGAGAGAAACTTGTAGCTTAGTTACATTTAATGGAGAGTAACTTGTAGCTTAGTTACATTTAATGGAGAGTAATTTGTAGTTACCTACATTTAATGGAAAGTAACTTGTAGCTTAGCTACATTTAATGGAGAGTAACTTGTAGCTTAGCTACATTTAATGGAAAGTAACTTGTAGCTTAGCTACTTTTAATGGAGAGAAACTTGTAGCTTAGTTACATTTAATGGAGAGTAACTGGTAGCTTAGTTACATTTAATGGAGAGTCATTTGTAGTTACCTACATTTAAAGGCCTACTGAAATGAATTTTTTTTATTCAAACGGGGATAGCAGATCTATTCTATGTGTCATACTTGATCATTTCGCGATATTGCCATATTTTTGCTGAAAGGATTTAGTATAGAACAACGACGATAAAGATTGCAACTTTTGGTATCTGATAAAAAAAAGGCTTGCCCCTACCGGAAGTAGCGTGACGTAGTCAGTTGAACATATACGCAAAGTTCCCTATTGTTTACAATGATGGCCGCATGAAGTGAGAGAGATTCGGACCGAGAAAGCGACAATTTCCCCATTAATTTGAGCGAGGATGAAAGATATGTGGATGAGTAAAGTGCAAGTGAAGGACTAGTGGGGAGTTGAAGCTATTCAGATAGGGAAGATGCTGTGAGAGCCGGGGGTGACCTGATATTCAGCTGGGAATGACTACAACAGTAAATAAACACAAGACATATATATACTCTATTAGCCACAACACAACCAGGCTTATATTTAACATGCCACAAATTAATCCTGCATAAAAACACCTGCGTGTTTGTTATGCTAGCTCCTAGCTCCTCTGCTAGCTCCTAGGTCCATAGAACACGCCAATACAATTCAAACACCTGATCAACACACACAATCACTCAGCCCAAAAGACCGTTCACCTAACCCAAGGTTCATAAAGCTTATATATTTTTAAAAAGTTACGTACGTGACGCACACATACGGTCAAGTTATCAAATGTTTAGCAGCCAAGGCTGCATACTCACGGTACCTGATATTCAGCTGGGAATGACTACAACAGTAAATAAACACAAGACATATATTTACTCTATTAGCCACAACACAACCAGGCTTATATTTAATATGCCACAAATTAATCCTGCATAATAACACCTGCGTGTTTGTTATGCTAGCTCCTAGCTCCTCTGCTAGCTCCTAGCTCCATAGAACACGCCAATACAATTCAAACACCTGATCAACACACACAATCACTCAGCCCAAAAGACCGTTCACCTAACCCAGGGGTGGGCAATTAATTTTTACCGGGGGCCGCATGAGCAACCCGAGCACTGCTGGAGGGCCACACCGACAATATTTCAATTAAATTTTGCTCAAATTATTTTTGATATACCGTAAGATAGATAATAATAATATTTTCATTTAACCTAACTTATCTTTATACAAAAGCAGATGGCTTTTGATGGTTTTATTTTTAACACTTTCTTACACAACACTTCCTGATGTATATTACAATACAAAAATTTCAATTTCTGTCACTTCATCCTGCATCCTCTTTGTTGTGAACGTAGCACGTACGCCTGTAAGGTGATTGGCGAAGAAGGAAGAAGCGTTGCTGTTGCGGAAATGAGGAGTGAGGATTGGTTTTCCTTTTGGAAAGAACGAGATAAGTTGAGCTGTGTTAGTATAGGTTGCTCAGTAAAAGTTTAAAAAGAGCGTCAGACTTGGTGTGCACTTCTTCTGGACGCTACAATTGATGTCACAAGTGGGATGAAATGCCTCCCAGTTCGCCTTGCCATCAAACCTGGGAGTCTTCATTGAGGGCGGAATTCCCCCCGTGGCAAGCAGCTTGGCTGCACCTGTAAACGCTCTCTCTCGCTCTCTGTCTCTCTCTCTCTTTGCGACGAGCTCCTCACGTGGCACGTACCTCCCGATGACGTAGCACACAAACAGTGCAGTATGCGCAAAGTTTTACTTCTGACACCAATTGTAGCGTCCAGAAGAAGTGCATACGAAGTCTGACGCTCTTTTTAAACTTTTATTGAGCAAGCTATACTAACACAGCTCAACATATCTCGTTCCTTCCACACGCACGTCTCCTCACTCCTCATTTACGCAACTCAAGAAGACAACATCTACTTCAGCAGGTCGTTACACTATATTCTTTAAAGACAGCAACGTGTGTACCACAAATAAGCACACGGCTTTACCTTTACTTGGCAGTCCATGTCCTTTTTAAAACACGCCATTCGTCATCAACTTTTCTCTTTTTAGCGTCTTGGGGATAACCGGGCATCACTTGTCGCTGTGCGCCTTCCCTCACAGGACATACGCACATATAACACTTTTCAAAATAAAAGCAGCACAGTTGTATTGCACGCACGACAAATATGTTTTTTTAAAATTGATTTTGTATTTGTGATTGCCGCTGCGCGCACGAGCATACGTCCGCACGGAAGTAATACAAATAACGCTTTTCAAAACAAAAGCAGCACCGTTGTATTGCACACTCGAAATAGATACTTTTTAAAATGTATTTTGTAATTTATAATTGGCCTCACGCGGGCCTGACAGGGACGTACAAAGGGCCGGATGCGGCCCGCGGGCCGCAGAATGCCCAGGTCTGACCTAACCCAAGGTTCATAAAGCTTATATATTTTTAAAAAGTTACGTACGTGACGCGCACGTACGGTACGGTACGTGTTATGCTAGCTCCTAGCTCCTATGCTAGCTCCTAGCTCCATAGAACACGCCAATACAATTCAAACACCTGATCAACACACACAATCACTCAGCCCAAAAGACCGTTCACCCAACCCAAGGTTCATAAAGCTTATATATTTTTAAAAAGTTACGTACGTGACGCGCACGTACGGTACGGTACGTGTTATGCTAGCTCCTAGCTCCTATGCTAGCTCCTAGCTCCATTGAACACGCCAATACAATTCAAACACCTGATCAACACACACAGTCACTCAGCCCAAAAGACCGTTCACCTAACCCAAGGTTCATAAAGCTTATATATTTTAAAAAAGTTACGTACATACGCAAAAAAAAGTTGCGCACATACGGTCAAGCGATCAAATGTTTAGAAGCCAAAGCTGCATACTCACAGTAGCACGTCTGCGTCTTTGTCATCCAAATCAAAGTAATCCTGGTAAGAGTCTGTGTTGTCCCAGTTCTCTACAGGCGTCTGTGTATCGAAGTCAAAAGTCCTCCTGGTTAGAGTCTCTGTTATCCGAGTTCTTCCATCTTGACTGCATCTTTCGGGAATGTAAACAAAGAAGCGCCGGCTGTGTACTGTTGTGGCTGACTACGTTCGAAAAATACGTCCATTTCGCACCGACAACTTTCTTCTTTGCTTGCTCAGCTTCCTTCTCCATAATGCAATGAACATGATTGAAACAGATTCACGAACACAGATGTCCAGAATACTGTGGAATTATGAAATGAAAACAGAGCTTTTTCGTATTGGCTTCAATGTGGAAGGCATACCCGTGTTCGCCGGTCTACGTCACACGCATACGTGATCCTCAGAGGCGTTTCGAACCGGAAGTTTAGCGGCAAATTTAAAATGTCACTTTATAAGTTAACCCGGCCGTATTGGCATGTGTTATAATGTTAAGATTTCATCATTGATATATAAACTATCAGACTGCGTGGTCGGTAGTAGTGGGTTTCAGTAGGCCTTTAATGGAAAGTAACTTGTAGCTTAGCTACATTTAATGGAAAGTAACTTGTAGCTTAGCTACATTTAATGGAGAGTAACTGGTAGCTTAGTTACATTTAATGGAGAGTAATTTGTAGTTACCTACATTTAATGGAAAGTAACTTGTAGCTTAGCTACATTTAATGGAAAGTAACTTGTAGCTTAGCTACTTTTAATGGAGAGTAACTTGTAGCTTAGTTACATTTAATGGAGAGAAACTTGTAGCTTAGTTACATTTAATGGAGAGTAACTTGTAGTTTAGCTACATTTAATGGAGAGTAACTTGTAGCTTAGTTACATTTAATGGAGAGTAACTTGTAGCTGAGCTCACCACATTTTCCAAGTAGTTGCCCATGACTATTAGTGGGTGTTTAGCAGGTGATCTGCTCAGGTAAATATGATGACATGCACACAGAGGGGAGAGTGATATTATGATGACATTGCAGCAATGGCAGCCATTGATGCATAACTGTGCCATGATCACACGTGTCTGTGGTATTAACAGTACGTGTCAGTAAAAGAAGGTCAATGTTCTACCACAGTTTCTCCTGGACCAGAAATGGCAGCCACTTTGACGTGGATGAGCACCCCAACTTCCAGATGAAGAGCCAGTCGGGCACGCTGGTGGTGGACATCAGCAGGGAGAGGGCGGAGACGTTCGAGGGGCAGTACCAGTGCACGGCCAGGAACAAGCATGGCACGGCTCTGTCCAACAACATTGTGGTGCGGCAGCCCAGTGAGTGTGTGACACACCACCATCACCCTCTTCCATTTTCATACTAAGGCCATCCATGTCTTTTCTTGAAGTTGAATTTTCCATCTTAAGAGCGCTCCTGAAAGGTAACGGCTCGCACTGAGAAGGCCGCATGAAACACTAGCAGCAGTTTCCCCTCTGAACTTCTCCAACCATACAATTACCTCACCTCGACACCCCTTTTAGATCCTCACACCTCATGTGTCATTGTGGAGAAGACATATATGTGCCTTTTTAACAATGCAGGGTCGCCTCTGTGGTCCAAAGAGAAGATCAAGCCTATCATCATCCAGGAGGGCGTGTCCTTGGTGTTGCCATGCCGACCCCCTGCTGGCTTTCCTCCTCCCATCGTCTTCTGGATGGACAACAGTAAGCTCATATATACCCTCATGGCAAATATCAGTATATATATGTATATACTGTATATATATGTGTCTATATATATACAAACCCCGTTTCCATATGAGTTGGGAAATTGTGTTAGATGTAAATATAAACGGAATACAATGATATATATATGTATATATATGTATGTATATATATGTATATATGTATGTATATGTATATATATGTATATATGTATATACATATGTACAAATATATATATATATGTATGTATATATATATGTGTAAATTTATATATATATATATGTATATATATGTGTAAATATATAAATATATATATATATATGTATATATATATATATATATATATATATATATATATATATGTACATATATATATGTATGTATGTGTGTGTATATATATGTATGTATGTATATATATATGTATATTTATATATATATATATCTATATATATATATATATACATATATATATATATGTATATATATATATGTATAGATATATATATATGTATATATATATGTATATATATATATATATATAGATATATATATATATAAATATATTATATATATATATTATTATATATTATTATTATTATATATATATATTATTATTATATATATATATATATATATTATATATATATATATATAGATATATAGATATATATATATATATATATATATATATAAAAATATATTATATATATATATATTATTATATATTATTATTATTATTATATATTATATATATATATATATATATATATAAGTTTGGATGTAAAAAATGTAAAATACTCGAGTCAAATGCAATCCCGAAATTCAGGAGCACCTTCGAGGAAAGAAAGACGAGGAGCAGAGTCTCAAAAATGAGAGAAAAAAAATCGTTAACCGGTAGTATTTTATTTTGCGTCCTCTTCTCCTGATGTTTTCCACAAACTGCACTGCAAAACGTCAGTGTTCAAAAACAAGAAAAAAAAAATACAAAAATGTGGGGTCTTTTATTTGAACTAAGCAAAATTATCTGCCAATAGAACAAGAACATTTGGCTTGTCAAGACTTTCCAAAACAAGTCAAATTAGCTAACCTCAATGAACCCAAAAAACCAAACCCCAAAACTCAAAATTGCGCTCTAGCGCCCCCTAGGAAAAAACACAGACAAAACTGCTTGTAACTTCCGGTAGGAATGTCGTAGAGACATGAAACAAAAACCTCTATGTAGGTCTCACTTAGACCTAGATTTCACACACTGACATCCTTCAGCAAAAATCAACAGGAAGTTGGCAAATCCCCCTTCAGAACAAAACTTTAGTAAAAACAGTCACCTTTGCCTCTTTGAGCTATAATTTGACCCCCTTAACATGCTTCAAAAGTCACCAAACTGGACACACACATCAGGACAGGCAAAAATTGCGATCTAATAAAAAGCCCAACCCCAAAACTCAAAATTGCGCTCTAGCGCCCCCTAGGAAGAAAACACAGACACTACTGCTCCTCGGAAGAAAACTCAGACAAAACTGCCTGTAACTTCCAGTGTCGTAGACACATGAAACAAAAACTTCTACGTAGGTCTCACTTAGACCTACATTTCATGTATTGACAACCCCCAGCAAAAATCAACAGGAAGTTTGCAATT
>NC_084740.1:62388998-62423998 GCF_033978785.1 Entelurus aequoreus
TGTGTTGTCTTCATTATAACACTTATATAAGACTTTTAAAGTCATTTTGATAGTAGGCTAATATAACTAATGTAGACACTTACATCATGTGTTGTCTTCATTATAACACTTATATAAGACTTTTAAAGTCATTTTGATAGTAGGCTAATATAGACACTTACATGATGTGTTGTCTTCATTATAACACTTATATAAGACTTTTAAAGTCATTTTCATAGTAGGCTAATATAGACACTTACATCATGTGTTGTTTTCATTATAACACTTATATAAGACTTTTAAAGTCATTTTGATAGTAGGCTAATATAGCTAATATAGACACTTACATCATGTGTTGTCTTCAGTATAACACTTATATAAGACTTTTAAAGTCATTTTGATAGTAGGCTAATATAGCTAATATAGACACTTACATCATGTGTTGTCTTCATTATAACACTTATATAAGACTTTTAAAGTCATTTTGATAGTAGGCTAATATAGCTAATATAGACACTTACATCATGTGTTGTCTTCATTATAACACTTATATAAGACTTTTAAAGTCATTTTGATAGTAGGCTAATATAGCTAATATAGACACTTACATCATGTGTTGCCTTCATTATAACACTTATATAAGACTTTTAAATTCATTTTGATATTAGGCTAATATAACTAATGTAGACACTTACATGATGTGTTGTCTTCATTATAACACTTATATAAGACTTTTAAAGTCATTTTGATAGTAGGCTAATATAACTAATATAGACACTTACATCATGTGTTGTCTTCATTATAACACTTATATAAGACTTTTAAAGTCATTTTGATAGTAGGCTAATATAGACACTTACATGATGTGTTGTCTTCATTATAACACTTATATAAGACTTTTAAAGTCATTTTGATAGTAGGCTAATATAACTAATATAGACACTTACATCATGTGTTGTCTTCATTATAACACTTATATAAGACTTTTAAAGTCATTTTGATAGTAGGCTAATATAGACACTTACATGATGTGTTGTCTTCATTATAACACTTATATAAGACTTTTAAAGTCATTTTGATAGTAGGCTAATATAACTAATATAGACACTTACATCATGTGTTGTCTTCATTATAACACTTATATAAGACTTTTAAAGTCATTTTGATAGTAGGCTAATATAGATACTTACATCATGTGTTGTCTTCATTATAACACTTATATAAGACTTTTAAAGTCATTTTGATAGTAGGCTAATATAGCTAATATAGACACTTACATCATGTGTTGTCTTCATTATAACACTTATATAAGACTTTTAAAGTCATTTTGATAGTAGGCTAATATAGATACTTACATCATGTGTTGTCTTCATTATAACACTTATATAAGACTTTTAAAGTCATTTTGATAGTAGGCTAATATAGACACTTACATCATGTGTTGTCTTCATTGACGACAAGCAGGCAGATTTAGTGGACATCCAACTCATGCTAAGTTGTCACGGCCACACGCTGAGAGACGGTTACTGCGACCCTTTAGCGCCGCCCTAGTGGCTCCATGGAGCTTTTTCAAAAATGTGTGAAAATGGAAAAAGATGAAGGAAAAAACATATATTAGTTTGAAAAAGGTTTGTGTAAGAGGACAAACATGACAAACATTCTTAATTGTTAGAAATCTCACTTTTTATACTAAACATGCTTCACTGATGACACTATTTGACATTCACCACTTTGTCCTACTAATTTCAGCAGTCCCTGAACTCACCGTAGTATGTTTACATGTATAACTTTCTCAGTCCTTCTTTCTCTCATTTTGTCCACCAAACCTTTTATGCTGTGCGTGAATGCACAAAGGTGAGCTTTGTTGACGTCATTGACTTGTTGGAGTGCTAATCAGGAATATTTGGTCACTGTATGACTGCTAGCTAATCAATGCTAACATGCTATTTAGGCTAGCTGTATGTGAATATTGCATCATTATGCCTCGTTTGTAGCTATATTTGAGATCATTTAATTTCCTTTACTTATGTCCTCTGTGTATTTAATTTATATTTGCATGTCTCATGACACATTATCTGTATGTAATATTGGCTGCATTTCTGTTTGCTGTTCCAGACCACAGCAAACATTACCTAGCTTGCAAAGATTGTAATAAATCTATTAGAAGAATATAGCCTGCCGTTTCCAGATATAAGGCTAATATAACTAATATAGACACTTACATCATGTGTTGTCTTCATTATAACACGTGTATAAGACTTTTAAAGTCATTTTGATAGTAGGCTAGTATAGACACTTACATCATGTGTTGTCTTCATTATAACACTTATATAAGACTTTTAAAGTCATTTTGATAGTAGGCTAATATAGACACTTACATCATGTGTTGCCTTCATTATAACACTTATATAAGATTTTTTTAAAGTCATTTTGATAGTAGGCTAATATAGCTAATATAGACACTTACATCACGTGTTGTCTTCATTATCACATTTATATAAGACTTTTAAAGTAATTTTGATAGTAGGCTAATATAGACACTTACATCATGTGTTGTCTTCATTATCACATTTATATAAGACTTTTAAAGTAATTTTGATTGTAGGCTAATATAAAAAAAAACAAAAGTAATGGTAAAAATACTTTTTGATATCAATATCAAAGACAAAGCAGATAAAGCGAAGATAAAGTCTAATAAACAAGCTTTGTTCTCTAACAAAACAAGTGGTTCAACGCGACAGTTTGGCCAACAAAAATAAACACGAGTGACACCTCTTACATCTAATGCACAATCTTAACAGCCTGCGTTCAATTCGGACAGATGACAAACATTTTAGCTCGTGTTGATGTTATTTGAACACTGATACAGTTAGCAGTTAAATAAAGGACGAGTTAGCATCCCAGCAAACAAACTACAGACGTTATAAACAAGTTATAAACACATCGCCTGCTGCATGTTTCCTCACCTCATTAACTCTCAGTCACAGCAGGACGCTGTATTGAGAAAATAAAATCAATATCAAATAGTTTTCTGTATACTTTTAGTGTGGGGACAATATTGTCCACACCTGTCTCCATCTAAACACAGCAGTGCCTCTTAAACGCACGCCCAGACTCCTGGGAAATGAAGCGAGGGGAAAGGAAGATAACAAAGCACGTAGTCGATTTCTTTCCGCCATGTTTCAAGCCAAACCACGCTAGTGCGCATGCTGTGACTCCGTTTCCAGGAAGTAAGCAGTGTTGCCTAAAATGCATTAATAAATAGCAGTTTTTCTTTAATTAAAAATTTAAACCGTCTGAAATTTTACCACGGTTTATCGTTATACCGTTTCCTGTTGCATGCCTAACTTCCTGTCCAACACAAGCAGATTTGAGCTGATTTGAACAGATACGATATAGAAGCTCTGCGTGTATTTACACATTGAGTGGAATAAAAACAGAAAGAGTCCGCTGACGTGGCGATGATGTTCCGCTGCCGTTTGGCATCCTGTGGCAATCAGGGGTTGGACTGGTCTAGGATGCCTCCTAAGAGGCTTGAAGTGAGGTGGCCAGGATGTAAGCAGGTTGTGTGTGGGTGTGACCACAGAGGATCCAGTAGACGAGAGGAGGCCCACGTTCCTCACCCCGTCCGTTCCCTCCAGCTCCAAGATGGTGCTGCGTGGTCAGGTGCTGGAGATGGAGTGCATTGCAGAAGGACTGTAAGTCAGCCCACTTGGACGGGACACCTTCACCACTCCTCACCTTTCCATCCCTTCACCTCCAGGCCCACTCCTGACATCACCTGGGCCAAAGTGGGCGGCGACCTCCCCGCCACACGGACCTCCTTCCTGCACCACCACAAAACCCTCCGCATCGCCAACGTGTCGGAAGCCGACGCGGGAGAATACCAGTGCACCGCCAGGAACAAGCACGGCTCTGTGGGCCACACCATCGGCGTCACGGTCAAAGGTGCGTCCTCGTTCCCCTGCGGACCTTTGATGTATGCGGCGTGAGGAATTCTTCTTCTGCTTCCAGCTGCTCCGTATTGGATCAGTGGCGCGCCCAGGAACCTGGTCATGGCCCCAGGAGAGAACGGGGTTCTGACATGCAGGGCCAGTGGCACACCAAAGCCCGACATCCAGTGGGCCATCAACGGCATGGCCATAGAGAGTGAGTGCAAATATGTTACAATAATATGTACAAGTATGTTACAATAACATGTTACAATAATAGGTTACAATAATATGTTACAATAGTATGTTACAATAATATGTACAAGTATGTTACAATAACATGTTACAATAATAGGTTACAATAATATGTTACAATAATATGTTACATTAATATGTTACAATGATATGTACAAGTATGTTACAATAACATGTTACAATAATATGTTACAATGATATGTTACAATAATATGTTACAATAATATGTACAAGTATGTTACAATAATATGTACAAGTATGTTACAATAATATGTACAAGTATGTTACAATAATATGTTACAACAATATGTTACAATGATATGTTACAATAATATGTTACAATAATATGTACAAGTATGTTACAATAATATGTACAAGTATGTTACAATAATATGTTACAATAATATGTTACAATGATATGTTACAATAATATGTTACAATAATATGTACAAATATGTTACAATAATATGTACAAGTATGTTACAATAATATGTACAAGTATGTTACAATAATATGTTACAATAATATGTTACAATGATATGTTACATTAATATGTTACAATAATATGTACACGTTTGTTACAATAATATGTTACAATGATATGTTACAATAATATGTTACAAAAATATGTACAAGTATGTTACAATAATATGTTACAATATGTTACAATTATATGTTACAATAATATGTACACGTATGTTACAATAATATGTACAAGTATGTTACAATAATATGTTACAATAACATGTACACGTATGTTACAATAATATTTTACAATGATATGTTACAATAATATGTTACAAAAATATGTACAAGTATGTTACAATAATATGTACAAGTATGTTACATTAATATGTACAAGTATGTTACAATAATATGTTACAACAATATGTTACAATGATATGTTACAATAATATGTTACAATAATATGTACAAGTATGTTACAATAATATGTACAAGTATGTTACAATAATATGTTACAATAATATGTTACAATGATATGTTACAATAATATGTTACAATAATATGTACAAATATGTTACAATAATATGTACAAGTATGTTGCAATAATATGTACAAGTATGTTACAATAATATGTTACAATAATATGTTACAATGATATGTTACATTAATATGTTACAATAATATGTACACGTTTGTTACAATAATATGTTACAATGATATGTTACAATAATATGTTACAAAAATATGTACAAGTATGTTACAATAATATGTTACAATATGTTACAATTATATGTTACAATAATATGTACACGTATGTTACAATAATATGTACAAGTATGTTACAATAATATGTTACAATAACATGTACACGTATGTTACAATAATATGTTACAATGATATGTTACAATAATATGTTACAAAAATATGTACAAGTATGTTACAATAATATGTTACAATATGTTACAATTATATGTTACAATAATATGTACACGTATGTTACAATAATATGTACAAGTATGTTACAATAATATGTTACAAAAATATGTACAAGTATGTTACAATAATATGTTACAATATGTTACAATTATATGTTACAATAATATGTACACGTATGTTACAATAATATGTACAAGTATGTTACAATAATATGTTACAATAATATGTTACAATAATATGTTACAATAATATGTACATTTATGTTACAATAATATGTTACAATAATATGTACAAGTATGTTACAATAATATGTACAAGTATGTTACAATAATATGTTACAATAATATGTTACAATAATATGTACATGTATGTTACAAGCTTATTCTAAAATCCAATACATTCATACAAACATTACAAAAGTATAACATCCATTGTGTATTTTACATAAATAATGTCCATTGTGCATGTGACTTAGATAAAATAGAAGGTTTCGTGTTAATACACACGGCAAACATTGCACACATGTGGTTTAACACAATTAAAGCTAGTGTAGCTTTATCGCCCTCTGCTGGTCAAATTCAGCGCTACATGTATTTAAGCAGTTCAACCACGAATACAAAAGACTTCACAAAGTCAGCATTTCCGATACATACTTTTGTGATTTATATATATTTTTGTTCAGGGTGGATAGTGCCATCTTCTTCTACTCACCCCTCTGCTGCTTTATTGTGACACATATGCTTGCTCTTGCCCCCTGTGGGGTGGCAGGAGTACTGCAGCCATGGTTGTATTGGTTAAATTGAGACTTTTTGGCCAAATGAAAAGCTTTGGAGCTCCAGATGTTGCCTGCCGGCTGCCATTTGTCTAAAGTTATCACCTCTGTCATCCGTGGTCAGATTCCCCGAAGGATCCCAGCCGCAAAGTGGAGGACGACACCATCATATTCAGCCAGGTGCAGACGGGATCCAGCGCCGTGTACCAGTGTAACATCTCCAACCAGTATGGCTACCTCCTGGCCAACGCCTTTGTCAACGTTCTCTGTGAGTCCCACCGCCACATAACATTCTGCGTGGAACCGCCGGCCTCACCGGGCCTCACTTCCTGCAGCCGAGCCGCCCAGAGTGCTGACGCCGGCCAACAAAGTCTACCAGGTCATCAGGAACCAGCCGGCGCTCTTGGACTGCACGTCCTTTGGCTCGCCCATCCCCAAGATCACCTGGTGAGATCTTTCATGACCAGACAACGATTCTGGGAGCTCAGATGTGCTTTCCTCTTTTTCTCTTTGCTTGTGTGTGTGTGTGTGTGTGTGTGTGTGTGTGCGTGTGTGTGTGTGTGTGTGTGTGTGTGTGTGTGTGTGTGTGTGTGTGTGTGTGTGTGTGTGTTAGGTTCAAGGACAGTCGTTCAGGCACCCTGGATGCAGAGACTCACACCACGCACGACAACGGTACTCTCGAAATAGGCGTGGCTCAGCCTAAACACGGTGGCAAATACACCTGCGTGGCCCGGAACTCCCTGGGGATCTACGAGAACCACGTCCACCTGGAGGTCAAAGGTCAGCCGCTGACTTGTGGCGTCAAAGAAATGTTGCATCGTTACAACTTATACGCGCTCTTGCCTTCAGAGCCCACGCGCATCCTGAAGCAGCCCGAGTACCGAGTGGTCCAGCGGGGCAGGTCCGTGGTGTTCGAGTGCAAAGTCAAGCACGACTCGTCACTCGTGCCCACGATGACTTGGCTGAAGGACCACAGCGAGCTGCCCGACGATGACAGGTCCGAGCTGACACAAATATTCATTTGTCATCAAGTTGTACATGTGCCAAACACACTTTGCTCGCCTCCTTCTGCCTACATTATTGTACGGACCATAGGGCGCAGCGCAGGCCCGGCCCTAACCAATCTGGCGCCCTAGGCAAGATTTTAGGTGCCCCCCCCCCCCCCCCCCACATCGGCATTGAAGTGTATATACTCACCAGAAACCGAATAGCTTTGTCTTTGACCTTTTTTTTTACTTAAAGAAAGCAAATTAACAATCAGAATAGTTAACAAGATAACAAAAAATATGGATAAATAAATGAATACAAAAAATAAAAAATGAATATATGAAATACAATAATTTTTACATACATAAACACAAAATAAAACGTGTCAACAAGTTGCATAAAATAAATTAAAAATACAATATAAATAAGGCACTGCACAAAACAAGATATCAAACCAGTATGACTTTAACAACTATATTACAAAAAAAGGGGATCCTACAGAGTTCTCTATTTGTGCTTTTTAATATTGCATTAACTAGAATGACTTACAAATGACTGTACACCAGGCAGTACTGTAATTACCTAACGTTACATTATTATTTTCCATAACAATTTAGCCCCCTCCACAATATTAACCCGACGTTAAAACAGAACTAGCTATTTATTGATTAGCAATTGCCGAATCATGTAACATTAGCTTAATGCTAAAAAGACAGGTGAGGTTACTATCACATTCTGTAACAGACAAATCATTTCATGTAGGCTAACGTTATCTACTTGCTACCTCTGTCTTTTTCTCGTTTCTCCTCTTCTTTTCTCCCCTGGGCACCTGACAGTTTTGGCCATTTTGACATCTTGTGTTGATTTTTTGATGTGGTGACATCCAAAAAGAGTCATGATATGGGAAGGGAGGGGGCGCACCGTGCTGGGGGATGGAGGGGGCGCACCGTGGGGGGGTATAATGTTGTAACAAATAATATTTCTATTAAATAGGCTTTACTTTGCATTTTAATTAACGTGGGATTATTTTATGTATTTAGAAATAATAGTACCAACTTTTTTTTTTTTTTTCCTCCAACATTTGTGGCACTGGCGTGGCGCCCCCTGATGGACGGCGCCCTTAGCATTTGCCTATACGGCCTATACCACGGGCCGGCCCTGGCGCAGCGGGTTATAAGGCGCACTGAACATCAATGCTCTATTTTACATCTTTTTTCATATATAAAGCGCAGCGGATTATAAGGCGCATTAAAGGAGTTATATTATTATGATTATTTTCTAAATGTAAAAGACTTCCTTGTGGTCTACATAACATGTGATGGTGGTTCTTTTTTTTTTTTTGCTAGAGTGTAAAATATGTGGATGGAGAGGGGGTGTGACGTTCATATCTTGTCAATATTCAGTGTTTTATTCTCCATAGTTAATATTGTAAATCCCATATTCTTTATTTTCATGTACATTCTGGGTGTCTCATTCAGTAAAAAAATGTAAAATTCCATTTAGTTTTTTAAGGCAGTCTGTCATAAAGTATATCTCTCTATCTATAGATAGAGAGATATACCGGCCCCCAGACACATTTGTTACTCTAAATTTGGCCCCCCCGAGTCAAAATAATTGCCCAGGCCTGTTCTAAATCATTGCTGGCGCCCCCTATGGGTGTGGTCAAAATGCACTGGAGGACTGCTAGCATACATGCGAGCCTAAAAGTTGAATAGTTTTGAAACAAATAGTCCAAGATGTCCATCTTTTTCAACCTCACACCTTACACATGTGCTGGTGAGTCCTCAAAAGGTAAGCACCAAATGTTGTGGAAGTGAAAGTTACATTCTGTACAGTTGCTAAGTCAAACTGTTTGACTAATAGCGCCACCGTGTGGTGTATTTGTGACATGGTACAGGTGCATGTTTACTCACACTTTGGTGTGGGACTCATCGTGTGAGAAGGACTTCAACTGAACACGTTTTTTCCTTTGGTTTTGTTTGAAAGCAGATTCTTGGTGGACTCTGACAGCCTCACCATCAGCGACGTGACGGAGAGCGACGCCGGCGTGTACACGTGCATCATGAACACCACTCTGGACCAGGACTCCGCCAGCGCCGAGCTAACCGTCGTCGGTAAGCCCACACGCCATGTTGCGCCGAGTTACACGCCATTAGAGGCTCTCTGGCCTCTCAAGTCCTTCTCCCACACTGCAAAAAGTCAGCGTTCAAAAACAAGAAAAAATACAAAAATGAGGGGTATTTTATTTGAACTAAGCAAAATTATCTGCCAATAGAACAAGAGCATTTGGCTCATCAAGACTTTCCAAAACAAGTCCAATTAGCTAACCTCAATGAACCCAAAAACACCTTAAAATAAATATATTCTCACTAATAACAAGTGCACTTTTCTTGGTAGAAAAAAAAAGAGACCTTTTTGCTCAATATGTTGAAAAATATTCTTAAATGAAGTAAATGCTAGTGCCATTATCTTGACATAATGATATGCACTCGGCATTACATTTCTTGAAAGCAGCAAACTTATACTAAAAACTAATTTATTGTTGTTAATGGAAAGGCAACAAGGCAAGTGCTTGTTACTCTCGGGGTCTCCTAGCCGCTCAGGCAAATCATATTGTCTAAAAATGCATTTTTCCATGGATAACATGACATCATCGCGCCAAGTGCGTGCTCTTTCAGTCAATTAGTGCACATATATACAGCCCGGCCCCCGGACAAACATTTTTTTAATTGTATTTTTGAGGAATTTATCTGAATGTGCATGAACTATTTCTGTTCAAAATTGTTTTAAATGTTAAATATTTAAATATTAACTGTCAATTTACTGTACTGTGCCAACTGTACTACTATATGAGTACATATTTTCTATTGTTTCATTGAAAATAAAACAGCAAAGTCCATTTGGCTGTCATCTGTTTTAATCATGAGACACAATTGTGGCAAAGTCATGATTTGTTTTTTCACGCTTGAAATAAGAAATGATGACTTTAAAAAAGTAGTTTTCTACTTGTGAGTGTTGATGACACAGCTTTGCAACACTTGATATTCTAGTTTCAAGCATGTTTTACTCAATATAGCTCATCAAATCTCAGCTGTAATATCTTACTGACATCATTTAGGAGCAAAACACTTAAAACAAGTAAAACACTCTAACATAAAATCTGCTTAGTGAGAAGAATGATCTTATCAGACAGAAAATAAGCAAATATCACCCTTATTTGACATATTTCATCTTACTTAGATGTCATTTTTTGCAGTGCATCAGTCTAGTCAGCGTTCATATTTCCCTATCGATGTTTTATTATGAGTGACTCACAATTCAACTCCCAATTTCGCCCCTGCCCGCCAACCCCCGGCAGAGGTCACGCCCACGCCGTCTGTCGTCTACGGTAAAAAGAAACGTCGCCTCGTAAATGTTTTTACTTTGACTTTATCTGTGAAGTAAAGCATGTTGTATTTCCTAAGGTAAGCTATTCCAGTTCCATATGTTGTGTATGAAATGCCCTCCACGTGGAGCGTTGGCTCATTGCTCTTCATCTTCATGTTGGAGTCAGTTCAAGCATCAAGTGTCAGCATCAGCTCCTTCAAGTGCATGAGGCTCTGCATGGAGTCTGATAGGACAAAGTCTTGCTCAAGGACTCTTCATTGCCATGGTCTTGTTGCATGGGGTCCTTCCAGTCCATCACTGCGTCCATCTTGGTGTTGACCTCTGCACTCTGTCTCCATCAGAGCGACCCGAACCCCCGACTGACCTTGAGCTGACGGACCAGGAAAAGAGGAGCGTTCAACTCACATGGATTCCCGGGGACGAGCACAACAGTCCTATTCAAAGTAGGTGCTTGGTCCTTCATCCACCACAAAGTAGGTTCTTGGTACTTCATCCACCACAAAGTAGGTGCTTGGTACTTCATCCACCACAAAGTAGGTGCTTGGTCCTTCATCCACCACAGAGTAGGTGCTTGGTACTTCATCCACCACAAAGTAGGTGCTTGGTCCTTCATCCACCACAAAGTAGGTGCTTGGTTCTTCATCCACCACAGAGTAGGTGCTTGGTCCTTCATCCACCACAGAGTAGGTGCTTGGTTCTTCATCCACCACAAGAACACTGAAGAATATTTCTCAACTTAGAATGTTCTGAACTAAGCTGCTGAATGTAGTGTTGGTATTGAAGGTCACACTTCTTGTTCTTTGGACCTCAACTTATTTCAGGCTCAAAGAACCCTGGAAGGGCCAAAAAAATCAGCACAGTTCCCAACATGAGAGTCTCTAACTGACCTTACTGTAAGAGAAGAACTACGAGCGGGCAGCTTGGCTTCTCTAAAAGTCAATCTGCTGTTTGCAGCCAACTACTGCCATCGATGGCATTAGTTGAACTACTGCCATCGATGGCTTCAACTACTGCCATCAATGGCTTCAACTACTGCCATCAATGGCTTCAACTACTGCCATCAATGGCTTCAACTACTGCCATCAATGGCTTCAAATACTGCCATCACTGGCTTCAACTACTGCCATCGATCTTTTCAACTACTGCCATCAATGGCTTCAACTACTGCCATCAATGGCTTCAAGACATGATTGATCACCAATTAGTTCCACACAATTAATCAAACTTGTAAGAATCAATAGTTATGCACAGGAGGCTCACTGGGCCACACCTGTTGTATTATAGTCAAGGCCATTTATTTCCTTTTTTTTTTTAAAGGAGTACCACAATTTCCGGACTATAAAGCGCACCAGTACATAAGCCACGCCCACTCAATTTGAGAAGAAATTTATATTTTTTTTACTACTACTTTTTTATTGTTGCACTGTAAATATTGGTTTGTACTTTAAGATTTATTGAAATGAAAAGTGTGTAACAAGTGAAATCTATTCAAACACTGTGTCTCTTCTGGCGGGCATTGTGTTTGTCCTATTCTTTTCAGTGCCACTTGAACGCACCATAAAAACACCTCTTTTCCTCTGAGGAAAGATGGATGATCATTGTCAGGTTCAAACCCCGATGACATCTATTAAACAGACAAGAAGCAAGGAATTAAACGGTGACAGGATTCAATTTAGCTCATGGGGAGAGACGTCTGGGCTGTACTCTTGTACAGTCTTCCACCACGCTCTGACAAAAGGATTGCACGCCTCCTCTTTTATTTGGACTTTCCCTGATTACATGGCAACAGCTGTTTCTAAGGGGAGAGGGGGTCGGAAACAGCTGTTGCCCTCGGTCACAAAACAGTTAAAAAAAAAGGATACCTGGAGCTTGCGTCAGGTCCTGATTCCTCTCCGCTTTGTAGATCTCGGGTCAAGACAAGATCTTCCTGTGGATCACAATAGATCAAAGAAACCGACACCTTCATGTCACTTCCCATCGTACACAGTGGAGTTTTACAAGCCTTTTGCTTGGTAAGATCAAAGACAGCTTTTGTCCTCTCGCCAGGAACTCATGGAAACACAGTTTTGTGATAACTTAGATACAATTCTTCTGACAATCCTAACACATCTTGTAGCTTCAATGTGCACAACTAAAGAATGCAAACAGTAATAGAGCGTTTATAGAAGTTGGGATTGTTTTAACGTGTGTCTCTTTTGTTTTCATGTTAGCATTTCAGCTAGAGAGCTGGCAGCAGTCAGTCCGCCACGGCACCTGACTTTGTAGAAGTGCACTTGTCGGTTTTTACATCATTATCATTTAAAACATCATAATTAGCGTCTATTGATACATGCCTGCAATTCAGTCTTGATTACCGGTGAAAAATCGGTGTCTTAGTAGCCGTAGATCCCCACCATGATTGACCTCTCCTGCATGCTACTCTGATTGGATGGATGGCAAACTTGTCCCGCCCACATGAAGACGAAATAAAATTTGATTGGATTTTGTCAAATAATTTTGTCTCGTTTTTATTCGTCGACTAAATTGTCAAGTAATTGAAACGATGGAGCAAGGGTGAAGTGGACACCCAAGAGACTGGGATCGAACCTGGAACCCTCAAGTTGCTGGTACGCTCTACCAACCACACCACGCTGATGTGGCGATAATGCCGGCTAACAATGGTAAAATACCTTATTTTTCGGACTATAAGACGCACTTAAAATCCTTAAATTTTCTCAAAACTTTACAGTGCCTTATAACCCGGTGTGCCTAATGTACGGAATCATTTTGGTTGTGCTTACCGACCTCTAAGCTATTTTATTTGGTGCATGGTGTAATGATAAGTGTGACCAGTAGATGGTAGTCACATACAAGAGATACGTGTGTAGACTGAAATATGATGGAGCAAGGGTGAGGTAGACACCCAAGAGACTGGGATCGAACCTGGAACTCTCAAGTTGCTGGTACTCTACCCACCACACCACGCTGACGCGGAACGACGACGATAATGCCAGCTAACAATGGTAAAATACCGTATTTTTCGGACTATAAGGCGCACTTAAAATCCTTTCATTTTTTCAAAACTTTCGTCAACATGCATTTGTTTCGACTCGTTATCGTCCTATTTTAGTCAATAGGTTGTTGACGAAAACTAAGACGAACGTTTTTAGTCAACAAAATGAACACTAGTGTCCATTTAAACTGGTGTCCATTTAAACTGGTGTCCATTTAAACATGATTTGTCCTGGGTAAGACTATTAAGAACAGATTTTCATTGGATTTTCATTTACATGACCGAGATGTTGAAGTATGATGATAATCTCTCGTCGTCTCTTATTTACCAACACAAAATAGCGCTACAGATGAAGGTCTCAACAAATGTGTTGGAACATAAATGAATGTTCAAGATGGACAAACACTTTTCAGGTAAAACATGCATGGAGAATATCTGCAAGCAGGAAGTGCATAATAAGGATGCATCTGTAATTATTAGCATTATCAGTTGTAATGACTTACAACAGTACAGTCCTTTGACAATGAGCTCTGAGTATGTTATTTTACTGGCATCTCACATCTAAAACAGCAATCTTTTCCAATATTGTTGAAATCATGTGCTTTTTGTTTTTTTACAATGAAGACGCTAAAAACAAATTCATAAAGTCCCAAGTTGATTGAATGTTAGTGAAAAGAAATAATCCAGCAACTGCAAACTCAGGCATTTTAGGCTGTAAAATCCTGGAGGGACTAATTAGTATCTTTCTACCCAGAGTTTGTGATCCAGTACGAGGACACGCTCCACCACCACAGAGGTCACTGGCACAATCTGACCGAGGTGCCAGGAACCAAGACCACGGCGCACCTGAAGCTGTCCCCTTACGTCCACTACACCTTCAGAGTCTTAGCACTCAATTCCATGGGTGTCAGCCGGCCCAGTTTCCCTTCCAAGATGTATAAGACGGAGGCTGCAGGTAGAAAAGCTTGTTGGAGGTGGTGACAGATGACACGTGCCTGCAGGGAACTGTGGTGTGATGTGTTTTACCCTTTCAAGCTCCAGATGACAATCCCACAGATGTGCATGGATTCGGAACAGAACACGACAATCTAGTGATCTCATGGAAGGTACGTTTATATACTCCTTTTACAGAAGCAGTGAAGTTGTCACGTTGTGTAAATGGTAAATAAAAAGAATACAACACATCCTTTTCAACTTATATTCAATTGAATAGACTGCAAAGACAAGATATTTCATGTTCACACTGAGAAACTTTGTTCTTTTTTGTTGCAAATAATCATGAACTTAGAATTGAATGGCAGCAACACACTGCAAAAAAGGCATGTTCACCACTGTGTTACATGGCCTTTCCTTTTAACAACACTCAGTAAAGGTTTGGAAACTGAGGAGACACATTTTTGAAGTGGAATTCTTTCCCATTCTTGCTTGATGTACAGCTTAAGTTGTTCAACAGTCCGGGGGTCTCCCTTCTCATATTTTAGCCTTCACACATTTTCAATGTCTGGACTACACTCTTTTACTATGAATGATGGCATCGTTTTGCTGAAATAAGCAGGGGCGTCCATGATAACGTTGCTTGGATGGCAACATATGTTGCTCCAAAAGCTGTATGTACCTTTCAGCATTAATGGTGCCTTCACAGATGTGTAAGTTACCCATGTCTTGGCCACTAATACACCCCCATACCATCACACATGCTGCCTTTTACACTTTGCGCCTAGAACAATCCGGATGGTTCTTTTCCTCTTTGGTCCGGAGGACACGACGTTCACAGTTTCCAAAAACAATGTGAAATGTGGACTCGTCAGACCACAGAACGCTTTTCCACTTTGTATCAGTCCATCTTAGATGAGCTCAGGCCCAGCGAAGCCGACGGCATTTCTGGGTGTTGTTGATAAATGGCTTTCACTTTGCATTGGAGAGTTTTAACTTGCACTTACAGATGTAGCGACCAACTGTAGTTACTGACAGTGGGTTTCTGAAGTGTTCCTGAGCCCATGTGGTGATATCCTTTACACACTGATGTCGCTTTTTGATGCATTACCGCCTGAGTGATCCAAGGTGTGTAATATCATGGCTTACGTGCAGTGATTTCTCCAGATTCTCTGAACCTTTTGATGATATTACGGAGCGTAGATGGTGAAATCCCTAAATTCCTTGCAATAGCTGCTTGAGAAATGTTGTTCTTAAACTGTTCAACAATTTGCTCAGGCATTTGTTGACAAAGTGGTGACCCTCGCCCCGTCCTTGTTTGTGAATGACTGAGCATTTCATGGAAGCTACTTTTATACCCAATCATGGCACCCACCTGTTCCCAATTAGCCTGTTCACCTGTGGGATGTTCCAAATAAGTTTGATGAACATTCCTCAACTTTCTCACTCTTTTTTGCCATTTGTGCCAGCTTTTTTGAAACATGTTGCAAGCATCAAATTTCAAATGAGCTAATATTTGCAAAAAATAACTAAGTTTACCAGTTTGAACGTTAAATATGTTGTCTTTGCAGTCTATTCAATTGAATATAAGTTGAAAAGGATTTGCAAATCATTGTATTCTCTTTTTATTTACATTTACACAACATGACAACTTCACCGCTTTTGGGGTTTGTATACAAAAGTTTATTTTTGGAGCGTTTTGGTGAGACATTGTAAACTATCTTGTCCAGCCGCTGACAGGCCTGCAGGCCAATGGGCCAGGACTGCACTACCGGGTGATGTGGAGACAAAAGGTGATGGACAGCGACTGGACCGCAGTGACCGTAGCAAACAACTCCAAGTTTGTGGTATCTACAACACCCACCTTTGCTCCCTACGAGATCAAAGTTCAAGCTGAGAATGACTACGGAGCAGCGCCTGAGCCTGCCATTGCTCACGGCTACTCCGGAGAGGATCGTAAGTCCAGCTCGGGAGGTTTGTTTGTGAGTTGACTTACCCTCCTGCTCTCTTCTCCTGGCACAGTGCCGGTTGCTGCTCCAGAGTCTGTGCAGGCCTATGTGTTGAACAGCTCCTTGGCGGAGGTCCACTGGGAGCCCGTGCCTCACAAACTGATACGTGGATACCTCAAAGGCTATAAGGTAAAGCACCATCGCCCTGGGCGGCACCGACACCCACGACTAACGGGTCCACCTGCACAGGTGTACTACTGGAGGGATGGCAGCCTCCACAAACATCACCCCCATCACGCGGAGAAGCAGATCCTGACGTTCAGCGGGAACCACAGCCATGGGAAGTTGCCTGGCCTGCACCCTTTTAGCCTTTACTCCTTTAACGTCAGGGTCTTTAACGGCAAAGGGGAGGGTCCCCCGAGTGCCACCCAGCAGTTTGAGACCCCAGAAGGAGGTAAGACACGGAAATGTGTGCTTGTATGTTTGGAAGCACCACATCGGGGCCTCCTTTCCAATAGAGCATCACTTGTGCATGGACCACTTAACTCAAATATTAACCCTGAGTTGGAAAAGAGACATGAAGTCTGTCAGGTTCAAACACAGATGACATCTATTAAACAAGACAAGAGGCAAAGAATTCAACAGAGACAGAATTCAATTTGGACTCAATTGAGGAGACACGCCTGGACACACTGTACTCTTGCACAGTATCTCAGCACGCTCTGCCAAAAGATTGCAGGCCTCCTTCTTTTATTTTGGACCCTCCCCGACCACATGGCCACCTTTGTTTCCAAAGGACAAAGGTCGCAAAAAGTTCACAGAAAAGGTCGGAAACAATTCACAGGAAAGGTCAGCTCAAAAAGAGTTTGTAAAATAGTTCAAAAAGAGTTTGTAAAATAGTTCAAAAAGAGTTCGTAAAATACTTCAAAAAGAGGTCCATAAAATAGTTCAAAAAGAGTTCGTCTTGAAATTGGGCAGATCCTGTCCTCTCTCCGCTTTGAAGTCCTTGGGCCAGAACAACATCCTTCTGTTGATTACCATACATGAGAGAAAACAGAAAAGCCTTCATGTGGCTCTCCCCTTACACGGTGGAGTTTTACCAGCATTCTTCTTGGTAGGTTTCAAAGACGGCTTTTGTCTTCTTACTTGACAGAACTCAATGTAACACAAAGTTGTTTGTGATCATTTCAAAACAATTATTCTAAGAAAGTCAAAGGTGTTTTTGTCAATACGTGATTATGAATAACATTTGTACAAATGAAGGCTGTGCCCCTCATTAATGCATCTTGTCTGTGGCGCTAAATGAGGGCCTCAAGTTTTGTACTTGGGAAAAAAATCACCCTTAAAACTGAAAAATCAAGTTTTGATGTTGAATTTTGGATTCAAAAAAATGATATTCCAAAAAAGAAACGAGTGTGCGCATTGAATATAATAATGATTCACTCCTCTAATGATTTTTAATGAATTTATTATTTTCGCTCTTCTCTTTCATATTGTTTGATGTATGGAACCTTATTTAGTTTCAGAGTCAAACCCTCAGTGGCAGATATTTCTTTTTCGAGTTAAAATCCTTTTTATTTTCAGATTCAGACTTATGGCCCAGTTTTTAGGTTTGTCGCGTGCCGTCTACTGAGAGGGGGCGTGGCATCACGACAAGAAGAATATGCACGTTGCCTTCAGGGAACATAGGAAATAAAACAATTCAACTCCACACTTTATGTAGGCTCGATCACGACTCATGGACTGGTAGAAAGCCTGCAGTTGTTGCATGTTTAGATAGTTTTGTTCCCTTGTTCTTTGCCGGGCGTTCATATTTTGCTTTATCTCGCCGTCCCTGAACGCACCATAGTTGTGTACTATCAGTCCATCAAATGTTCCATTATTAGTGTCTGCATGAATGTCTCCCAGCGCTTCTACTTGTAAACGGCTGGACTAAAAAGGATGAAAATGAGTGAAAACAAGCAGTGTTGTGTTGCCTGGCCTGTTATTTGTCACATTGCGGCGATGTTGTTAAACACACAAAGTTATACAACATAAATGAGACAGAGTTCAAACACAGTTCACTGTAACTTTAGCTTTTTTAGTGGAATCTGCACATCCTTAGTGGACTGCACACGTGTTTAAATGTCAAACATTCACACGTGTTTAAATGTCAAACATTCACACGTGTTTAAATGTCAAACATTCACACGTGTTTAAATGTCAAACATTCACACGTGTTTAAATGTCAAACATTCACACGTGTTTAAATGTCAAACATGCACACGTGTTTAAATGTCAAACATTCACACGTGTTTAAATGTCAAACATTCACACGTGTTTAAATGTCAAACATGCACACGTGTTTAAATGTCAAACATTCACACGTGTTTAAATGTCAAACATTCACACGTGTTTAAATGTCAAACATTCACACGTGTTTAAATGTCAAACATTCACACGTGTTTAAATGTCAAACATTCACACGTGTTTAAATGTCAAACATTCACACGTGTTTAAATGTCAAACATTGTTATCACCAAGCAAAATGTCTTTGCACAGGCCAGACTTCAACTGTCAACAGACTGACCATTTGTGTCATGGTTAGACATGGTTAGACATGGTTAGACACGGTTAGACATGGTTAGACATGTTTAGACATGTTTAGACATGGTTAGACACGGTTAGACATGGTTAGACATGTTTAGACATGTTTAGACATGGTTAGACATGGTTAGACATGTTTAGACATGGTTAGACACGGTTAGACATGTTTAGACATGGTTAGACACGGTTAGACATGGTTAGAAATGTTTAGACATGGTTAGACACGGTTAGACATGGTTAGACACGGTTAGACATGGTTAGACATGTTTAGACATGGTTACACATGGTTAGACATGGTTAAACACGGTTAGACATGGTTAGACATGGTTAGACATGGTTAGACACGGTTAGACATGGTTAGAAATGTTTAGACATGGTTAGACATGGTTAGACACGGTTAGACATGGTTAGACATGTTTAGACATGTTTAGACATGGTTAGACACGGTTAGACATGGTTAGACATGTTTAGACATGGTTAGACACGGTTAGACATGGTTAGAAATGTTTAGACATGGTTAGACATGGTTAGAAATGTTTAGACATGGTTAGACATGGTTAGACACGGTTAGACACGGTTAGACATGTTTAGACATGGTTAGACACGGTTAGACATGGTTAGAAATGTTTAGACATGGTTAGACATGGTTAGACACGGTTAGACATGGTTAGACATGTTTAGACATGGTTAGACACGGTTAGACATGTTTAGACATGGTTAGACACGGTTAGACATGGTTAGACATGTTTAGACATGGTTAGACAAGTTTGCTAGCATGTGCAACACACAGTTTTGCTGCTAAGTTAACGTTATGATATAAACATCATTATTAGTCTTGTAAATGTTTATGTTCAACTGTGCAGCTGAAGTCTTCCAGAGTTGGTTGCAGTAACGTCCACTTTCACCCCCACAGTGCCTGGAATACCTTCCTCCCTGACGGTCACCAACACCAACTTGGATTCTCTGAGCCTGGAGTGGCAGCCGCCTCATGAGCTCAATGGAGTCCTGACGGGCTACACTCTCAAATACCAGCCAGGTGAGGAACACTTTCTTTCCAACATCTCCCTTCATGTAGTCTCTAGTCTCATGCCTTAATGTCACAAAAGTTCCTGTAGTTGAGAATGCATGAGATGCCAACCTACCCCATTTCCCGGGAAGCCCAGAAGATGGCGCCATTCCAGAGTGTGACTTAGACCATGTCTACACCTCACCTTAAAATCCTACATTTTTTGGCCTCATCGCTGTTCAGTGTCTCATCCGAGCAGTCTTCATCAGTTCCTAGGGCCCTATTCTCCCATGTGCTTACCCTATTTTTCGGACTTTAAAATGTCCTCAAAAATCGACAATGCGCCTTATAAAACGGAATAGTTTTGGTTGTGCTTACTGACCTGGAAGCTATGTTATTTGGTACATGGTGTAATGATAAGTGTGACCAGTAGATGGCAATCACACATAAGAGATATGTGTAGACGCCAGCAAACAGCACCAAAACTTTAAAAGTTCCATTGATAATATAGAACATTACACACGGCACTCAAAAATCTGTCAAAATGTTTTAGTACGACTTTGGTGAGCTATGAAGCTGCACCGCTTGACGTATTGTCGGAGCATTACAACTACCATAGTCAGACGTACTCTGCTTCAACTTACGGTATTATTATTATGGTGTGTGTATAAGGACACCAAAATGGCACCTATTAAAAAGACATATCTGGCGTTACTTACCTTCTGGTACCTGCTCATGTGTATTTGGGATCTGCATAACTCCTGAAAATTTGTGCGCGTCCGCCTTTGTAGTCCGTGCCAACAGCGTAGTTGATAAGCTTCTTCTTTTTCTCGATCTTCTTGTTATGTGACATTCATCCTCCACTGTTGCCATTTGTAATATAAAGTAGTGTAAAGTTCTTACTTATATCTGTCAGTAAACTCACCATGAAAGCACTAAAACATACCGGTGTAGTGACTTTACATTATTCACCCAAGGAACTTTTGTTATTAGAGAGTTCCGGTCGGACGGGTTTTCACGGGACACATTTCGGGTGTTGTTGTTGCACTAGTGAGCCACGGATGAGGAGATGCTGCTCCGTTATTGATTGAAGTAAAGTCTGAACGTCATTAAAACAGTTAGCGCCATCTTTTGACACTTCTTCCACTCCCGTCCTTGCACGCTACACCGCTACAACAAAGATGACGCTGTCCAAGTGGAGGCACGTAAATAAGACGCATCCTGAAGAGACTGTCAGAAAGTGAGTTGAAGAAGATGTGTAAAACATCATCTATGCAACATTTTGAGCAAAGAACCAGCATCACATGTTATGTAGACCACAAGGAAGTCTTTTACATTTAGACAATAATCCTAATAATATGACTCCTTTAATGCGCCTTATAATCCGCTGCGCCTTATGTATGAAAATAGACGGGCGTGTGCACGGGCTGGAAGGTAAAGTTGCAATAAAAGAAAAGTGCATAACTTCAAAAAAGAAAGACTTAAGCACAAACGGGAGAAGACGGCCCTTAGATAGGACCGCTTTAGTTTGAGGGTCTGGTGCAGGATCCAAAGTATTTATTAGGAGGGGACATGCCCAGACGAGGGTCCTTTCACTCTGTTGTGGTACAAAATGTCACAACAAAACTTTGACCTCTGCCAGCCCAGTCGCTAGGTTGGCTTTTGACCTTCAAATGGAAAACTTCTTCCAGAGTGGGAAGTGGAATGAAGATGCTTTTTCAGGTGCGGACAAAATGTTGTCAACCTGCACTCACCTGCAGAGAGTTAGTCTTAGGCCATCTTCAACTCCTGGGAACTTGGGAGGTTTGGCATCAACAGTCCTCTCCTGGTGTCAGACACTAAGTGCACTCCTGGTGTCAACCACTAAGTGCACTCCTAGTGTCAGCCACTAAGTGCACTCCTGGTGTCAGACACTAAGTGCACTCCTGGTGTCAGCCACTAAGTGCACTCCTGGTGTCAACCACTAAGTGCACTCCTAGTGTCAGCCACTAAGTGCACTCCTGGTGTCAACCACTAAGTGCACTCCTAGTGTCAGCCACTAAGTGCACTCCTGGTGTCAACCACTAAGTGCACTCCTAGTGTCAGCCACTAAGTGCACTCCTGGTGTAAGACACTAAGTGCACTCCTGGTGTCAACCACTAAGTGCACTCCTAGTGTCAGCCACTAAGTGCACTCCTGGTGTCAACCACTAAGTGCACTCCTAGTGTCAGCCACTAAGTGCACTCCTGGTGTCAGACACTAAGTGCACTCCTGGTGTCAGCCACTAAGTGCACTCCTAGTGTCAACCACTAAGTGCACTCCTAGTGTCAGCCACTAAGTGCACTCTTGGTGTCAACCACTAAGTGCACTCCTAGTGTCAGCCACTAAGTGCACTCCTGGTGTCAGACACTAAGTGCACTCCTGGTGTCAACCACTAAGTGCACTCCTAGTGTCAGCCACTAAGTGCACTCCTGGTGTCAGCCACTAAGTGCACTCCTGGTGTCAGCCACTAAGTGCACTCCTGGTGTCAACCACTAAGTGCACTCCTGGTGTCAGCCACTAAGTGCACTCCTGGTGTCAACCACTTAGTGCACTCCTAGTGTCAGCCACTAAGTGCACTCCTGGTGTCAGACACTAAGTGCACTCCTGGTGTCAACCACTAAGTGCACTCCTAGTGTCAGCCACTAAGTGCACTCCTGGTGTCAACCACTAAGTGCACTCCTAGTGTCAGCCACTAAGTGCACTCCTGGTGTCAACCACAAAGTGCACTCCTAGTGTCAGCCACTAAGTGCACTCCTGGTGTCAGCCACTAAGTGCACTCCTGGTGTCAGCCACTAAGTGCACTCCTAGTGTCAGCCACTAAGTGCACTCCTGGTGTCAACCACTAAGTGCACTCCTAGTGTCAGCCACTAAGTGCACTCCTGGTGTCAGACACTAAGTGCACTCCTGGTGTCAACCACTAAGTGCACTCCTAGTGTCAGCCACTAAGCGCACTCCTGGTGTCAGCCACTAAGTGCACTCCTGGTGTCAGCCACTAAGTGCACTCCTGGTGTCAGCCACTAAGCACTCTCCTGGTGTCAGCCACTAAGCGCACTCCTGGTGTCAGCCACTAAGTGCACTCCTGGTGTCAGCCACTGAGTGCACTCCTGGTGAAAGTTAGAGAGGATAAATAAACTCCAAAGTACACCAATTAACAAATCCACTTTTTGTCATTCCTGTACTTCAACCCTTCCTTTTATTTCTAAATTCCCCATCATTCATTCACTTCCTCCTCCTCAACTTACACCCCACTTCCTCTCAACGTGCACCCCATCATCCATCATCCACCATCCATCCACCATCCATCCTGTCACTGGTGTAGTCAATAGCTCCAATGAGTGGGGCCCCGAGGAGGAGCTGGCCCTGGCCGCCAATGAGAGCTCGGTCACTTTGCTGGACCTCAAGTTCAGCACGCGCTACAAGTTTTATTTGAATGCCAAAACGCACAAGGGGGCGGGGCCAGCCGTTACCATGGAAGCGGTCACCATCACGGATGAAGGTAAGAAACAAAAGCCCAGTTTGATCATGTTTGTCTCTTTCCACTCAGCTACTAAAGACAATCTAGTAGGCTTTTCTCAGCTGGAGATTCAAAATGATATTTTTATATTTCTTCTTTCATTTTCATCAAGCGTAAAAAGCAACTCTTTAGTGCACAACAAAAGTCGGCCGACGTCTTTATTTTTTGAAGTCGTGACAATTTTTCTAATCATAAATTGACTGTTCTACAAGTTTGGATGACGTTTTATAGCACATACAGTAAGTACATACAGTTAGTACATACAGTTAGTACTTACAGTATGTCAGGTTCAAACACTGATGACATCTATTAAACAAGACAAGAAGCAAAGAATCAAACAGAGGCAGAATTCAATTTTGCTCAATAGAGGAGAAACGTGTCAACCTGTAACCTCTTACAGTGTCACCCACACTCTGACGAAAAAGGTTTACGTCACCTCCTTTATTTGGACGCTCCATGTTTACACAACAACATCTGCTTCCAAAGGAATGGGGAGTATGTAAACAATCATTGTTTTCGGTCAAATTAACACAAAAGAAAAAGATGCTTTGGGCTTGGGCTGGTCCTGGATTCAGCTTGAGCAGGTCTTGGATGACAATAGATAACCCCCATCCTGTCTCCTCCCATTGTACACAATGGAATTTTCCAAGCCTTTGCTTGGTGCAACAAAGACAGCTTTCATCAGTCATTGGGAACTCAGAGAACGGAAAGTTTTTTGATAATTTACATACAATTGTTCTGACAACATACATTTAGTACATATAGTTAGTACATTATCTTACAAAGAATTGGAGGTATCGTACATTGTAGTTGTCTACAACCATGCATTTCTTTGTCACGAATGAAAGTAATGATGTTTTCCCTGCTGCATTCACTACTTATTGTTTAGTGTGTTCTTGGGAAATGTTTTGGTATGTTTTCAATTATTTTTTCCATGCATTTATTTGATTCAATGAGTGTTAATTAAACATTGATTGCTGAAGACATTATTTAGCCAACGACTGAGCTTGGAGGAAAGTGCTGAGCCTTTTTTTGACAGTTTTAAACACCCTCAAGTGTAACTTGTACATGAATATAAGTAGGAACTATATTTAATAACTTAAAGGGGAACTACCCTTTTTTTGGAATGTTGCCTATCGTTCACAATCATTATGAGAGACAAGAAGACACAAGTTATTTTCTTTCTAATTTGTAATAATCAGCTCGTTCTTGGTGGCTAGTGTGGAGGATGCATATATATTTAAGAGTTCTTTCTTTTTACATAGCCATGTTTAGAGTAGCTAGTACTTTTCCTTTGTATATTCTACCAGTCTCTCTTTGTCTTCAGATTGTCTGTTTAGTGTCTTAAACCATCAGGAATGTTTCTTTGTGTGCAAGAAGTTGGCTTTTCCGTTTGAATGTCAGATCAACTAGAGTAGCCGATATGAATGTATTCGTTAAACTGACCTCCTAAAGCTTTAGTAAAACTTGAAAATATTCCAATTCTGTCTTGATGGTCCTTCTTACTCAGCATATATGTCATCGAAAGAATTTGGGATTGACCAGTAATTTAGATTCCCTGGGAGGAAGAGCTGGTCGACACAACACTAGCAAGGCAGCTAATTTTAGCAAACAATGCTACCTCTAAATCACTTTAAAAATGCGTTCAAAAGCTGTCAACAATACTTCATTTTGTACAACATTGTTATTGTAAGAGTGAACACTGAGGAGCTACTTTTCTAGCGTACTAACACACTACTGTATTAGCTGTGAAATAGCTTCTACGTCAGCAGCTGAATGGTGTTTGAGTTTGTTACACACAACACTGTGATAGAACACCAATCTGTACTGAGTGAAAAACAATCATATTACAGTATGTGTAAAGTATTATTTCATGTTTTGTATGTTCACAGCTAGCCAGACAGTGTAGTTGTACTAACACACATGACGTGCTGCGTGTACCGTGGTCAATATTAAAGTGACTCACTCCATGTCGGTTTGGTCAAACTGGGCAGGGACGGTTTTTTCCAGTTGATTTTGGGTAAGCACTTCATTTATGTCTGCATAGCTTGGCTGCAAGTTCCATATTTGCAGCAAGCAGCAGGTCATCATCCTCTGTATATTCAGCTTCAGAAAGATAAGGTTGTGAATCTTCATTCGTCCAAAAATAGTCTTCTTCATCGTCTGTTACCAAGTCTGCCATGATTAGAAAACACTTGTTTGATTCCGGGAGTAGGAACACATTTGTTGTAGGAAGTCGGAAGTTTGCTGCTATGGAAACGGAAATAAATGCGCTGAGGAAATAAGTTTTGGTATTGCTTAAAATGACCAAAATACAGTAAATATTGTACATATTGCATATTGTTATGAAGGTGTCTGTTACTACATTATATATATACTTGCAGTGTGTATATTGTACATATTACATATTGTTATGAAGGTGTCCGTTTCTACATTATATATATACTTGCAGTGTGTATATAAAACGTTGGAGGGTTTTTAATTTTTTTTTTAGAGACTTTGAAGACTACAACAGTGACTCACATTAGCGAGCATTTAAAAAAAATAATTTCTAGAATCCTAAAAAAAAAGGTATGTATGTTTTTGATTGTAAACGATAAGCAAAATTCCCAACAAAATAAAAGTAGAAATCGATGCCACAAACTTAATGGTCGAGGCAGTCGAACCATCTTCATAGAAATATTTGGTTGTCATGTTGTAAATGTTTCTCTTCTATCTTAATGACAATTATTTATACACATGATTATTTATACACATGATTATTTATACACATGATTATTAATACACATGATTATTAATACACATGATTATTTATACACATGATTATTTATACACATGATTATGAATACACATGATTATTTATACACATGATTATTAATACACATGATTATTTATACACATGATTATTTATACACATGATTATGAATACACATGATTATTTATACACATGATTATTAATACACATGATTATTTATACACATGATTATTAATACACATGATTATTTATACACATGATTATTTATACACATGGTTATTAATACACATGATTATTAATACACATGATTATTTATACACATGATTATTCATACACATGATTATTAATACACATGATTATTTATACACATGATTGTTAATACACATGATTATTTATACACATGATTATTAATACACATGATTATTAATACACAGGATTATTTATACACATGATTTTTTATTCACATGATTATTAATACACATGATTATTAATACACATGATTATTTATACACATGATTATTAGATGGAGAAAAAAAGAAAAGGATCCAACTTCCCACGTCTGTAGCTGGCTGACGGGAAGATGGCAGAGCTGCAGGGTTTATTTTAGGATGTGTAGCGAAGCCTGCTTAAAAAAAAAGCCTCTTCTCTCAAAAAATGGAGTGAGATATTTTCCTCACATCATTGCGAGGACACATGTTAGCGTAACGTAGGGGTGTAACGGTACACAAAAATTTCAGTTCGGTACGTACCTCGGTTTAGAGGTCACGGTTCGGTTCATTTTCGGTACAGTAAGAAAACAACAAAATATACATTTTTTGGTTATTTATTTACCAAATTTGTAAACAATGGCTTTATCCTTTTAACATTGGGAACACTATAATAATTCTGCCCACGTTAATCAACATTAAACTGCCTCAAGTTGTTGCTCAGATTAAATAAAATGACAAAACTTTTCTTCTACATATAAAAAGTGCAACATTAAACAGTTTCAAGTCAACTCATCATGCTTAATTTATTACAGCATTTGGGAAGCCTGTAGTTGATTTATTATGTAAATGTTATATTATTATCAACATGTGATAGCAGGGACCCTGCCATTCAAAACTAGGCTGCTGCATTACTAATGATTCATGTAACTATAGCTGAAAAAATAGTACAATAGCAATAGGAGAGACTATTCATCCCTGAACACCATGGAGTTCATGTAGGCTTAATGATGCACTTACAATATTATATCAACTATCAGAGACAGAAACTCTTCATTTAACATAATGTCCTTTTTTGCTGCTTCAACACAGCTCAATCAACACAGAAAAAGGTCAAGTGAAATAACAGACAGACAGGGCTTTGCTGTCCGTAACACACACACACACACACACACACACACACCGCAAAATGAGCTAACGTTACGCTAAAAGCGAATTAGCCTTCACCTCAAGCCAGGACTGCGAGCGAGCTGAGCTGCCTTTTATATTTCTAGAAGGTCAACGGGCTCATAGTGATGTTACTAGTAGTTGACTGGGAGTTGTTTATTATCATTTGGGGAGAGTCCGCTGCCTGATGCTTACCTGCTAAACCCTAAGCACTGACTACATGCGCTCTGAATACGCACTGGTGATTGGCTGTTACCGCTCTGTGTGTAACCAATCAGATGGTTGTGTGGGTGTGACAATGCTGGGTGCTGTGTAGAGGACTGACAGAGACAGGCAGAAGGAAGCGAAACGTGTGGAAACTCGTTCGATACACCTCCGAACCGAACCGAACCCCCCGTACCGAAATAGTTCAATACAAATACATGTACCGTTACACCCTTAGCGTAATGACACTTTTGAAGAAGAGCATGATGATGATGTATTTGATCCATGTTTGGTTGGACTGTGTCATCTCACCATGACTCCGCCCCCTCGCTGTCCTTTTATGTCTCCCCACCTCATCCAAGCGCTCGTGACTCATGGTGACGACCACGTGGGCACGGGACTCAGTGGTAGCTATAGCGAGGCATGGTTCACATCCAACTAGACCCTGGCATGACAAGGCTTTGTTTACCCCCCTCCCTTCACATTGCAAAACCCCCCTCCCTCCAGGGTGCTGCTAGCACCTTAGCGCTTCTCCTCCAATTGCATGCAAACAGGAGACAGGACCTCTCCATTTGACCTTTGACCCACATGACGGTTGTCTTCTCTCTCTGTGTCGTTCAGCCCCGCCGGCGAGTCCCTTCGGAAGCCTAAATTCCTCCCTGGGCGAGGACGGGCCCCTGATCAGTTGGGAGTACTGGGGCCTGGAGAAAAGCATTTATTTAGAGTACATAGTGGACGACAGTAAGCAAGGTCACTATTATTCCTCATTAGCTCATTCAAATAGTGCTCACATTAAACGACAGCAGCAGTATTAAAAAAAAAAGGCTGCATGTTTATTATGGCTATTTCATTCAGATTGATGTTTGTTAGCAGGCTAGTTGTTGTATGGACTCTCTCACACCTGCTGTGTGTCCACCACCATATGTAAAGCTCACATGTTCATGCCACAACATTAGGTACGCCTGCACAATCTAATCCCATCCAGTGCGAGAGCTGCATCAAAAAAAAAAAAAAACCTGCTCTTGCAAGAATAAAACGTGAATCTGATTTACTTTATTCATCATGCTCAGAGCAGTTTTTGATCAGAAAATGTTGTATTGTTGTTCTGTTCTTGGCTGTTCCAGTCTTTCAAATAGAGAGATAGCAAATAACTTTCATAGAGTCCTGAAAGTAGTGGTTTATAAAAAGGTCATAAAGTCAGGAAAATAACAAAAATGTGTGGAAGGAAATGGCTCGTAGCCACGTGGGCCCACCACCCGCGGTCGGAATCAGTGGGGTCGGGTGCGCTGCCAAGTGGATGGCAGTGAAAGTGGAGGCTCCAGACGGACCAATTCGGGGCAGCAGAGGCTGACTTTCGGGACGTGGAACGTGTCTACGCTGGTGGGGAAGGAGCCTGAGCTGGTGCGAGAGGTGGAGCGCTACCGGTTGGATCTGGTGGGACTTACCTCTACGCATAGCAAGGGCTCTGAAACCACACTCCTGGACAAGGGATGGACCTTGTTCACTTCTGGAGTTTCTCAGGGTGTGAGGGCACAGGCGGGTGTGGGGATACTCACGAGTCCCCGGCTGAGTGCCTGTACGTTGGAGTTCACCCCGGTGGACAAGAGGGTCGCCTCCCTTCGCCTTAGGGTTGGAGGGGGGAAAACTCTGACTGTTGTTTGTGCGTACGCACCAAACAAGAGTTCAGAGTATTTGGCCTTCCTGGATACCTTGCATGGGGTCCTGTATGGGGCGCCAGCAGGGGATTCCATAGTCTTGCTGGGGGACTTCAACGCGCACGTGAGCAATGACAGTGATACTTGGACTGGCGTGATTGGGAGGAACGGTCTCCCTGATCTGAACCTGAGTGGTGAATTGTTATTGGACTTCTGTGCTAGTCACGGACTTGCGATAACAAACACCATGTTCAAGCATAAGGATGCTCATAGGTTTACCTGGTACCAGAGCACCCTAGGCCAAAGATCAATGATCGATTTTGTAATCGTATCAGCTGATCTAAGGCCGTATGTTTTGGACACTCGGGTGAAGAGAGAGGCTGAACTGTCAACTGATCACCATCTGGTGGTGAGTTGGGTCAGAGGGCGGGGGAAACCTCTGGACAGAGCTGGCAAACCCAAGCGTGTAGTGCGGGTGAACTGGGAACGTTTGGAGGAGTCCTCTGTCCGGAAGGACTTCAACTCCCACCTCCCGGGGGACTCCGGAGGCAGTTGCAAGGTACCGACAGGCCCGAAGGGCAGCGGCCGTGGCTGTGGACGAGGCTAAGCAGAGGGTGTGGGAGCAGTTCGGGGAATTCATAGAGAAGGACTATCGGGCGGCACCAAAGCTGTTCTGGAAGACCATACGGCACCTCAGGAGGGGGAAGCAGGGAACCATCCAAGCTGTGTATGGCAAGGATGGGACTTTGCTGACTTCAAGTGAGGAAGCCGTAGGGCGTCGGAAAGAGCACTTTGAGGAACTCCTGAACCCAATTACATCAGACACACCCTCCCTGATAGGAGCAGGGCCTGAGGATGATGGGGGCTCGGCGTCGATCTCTTGGAGTGAAGTCACTGAGGTAGTTAGACAACTCCACGGTGGCAAATCTCCGGGGATTGACGAGATCCGTCCAGAAATGCTGAAGGCTCTGGGTGTTGAGGGGATGTCTTGGTTGATACGCCCTTTCAACATTGCGTGGAAGTCTGGGACAGTGCCGAGGGAGTGGCAGACTGGGGTGGTCGTTCCCCTTTTCAAAAAGGGTGACCAGAGGGTGTGTGCTAATTACAGGGGTATCACACTACTCAGCCTCCCTGGGAAAGTTCACGCCAAGGTACTGGAAAGGAGGGTCCGGCCGATAGTCGAACCTCAGATTCAAGAGGAGCAATGTGGATTCCGTCCTGGTCGTGGAACAACTGACCAGCTCTTTACTCTTGCGGGAATCCTGGAGAAGGCTTGGGAGTATGCCTATCCAGTCTACATGTGCTTTGTGGATTTGGAGAAGGCGTATGACCGTGTTTCCCCGGGAGATCTTGTGGGAGGTGCTGAGGGAGTACGGAGTGAGGGGAACCCTGCTGAGGGCCATCCAATCTCTGTACAACCAAAGCGAGAGTTGTGTCCGGGTGCTTGGATGTAAGTCGGATCCGTTTCCAGTGGGGGTTGGTCTCCGCCAGGGCTCCGCTCTGTCACCTATCCTGTTTGTGATTTTCATGGACAGGATTTCTAGGCGGAGTCGTGGCCATGGCGGAGAGGGTATACATCTTGGGGGGGCTAAAGGTTGCGTCACTGCTCTTTGCAGATGATGTGGTCCTGATGGCACCTTCGGTTCGTGACCTTCAGCTCTCACTGGATCGGTTCGCAGCCGAGTGTTCAGCGGCTGGAATGAGGATCGGCATCTCCAAATCTGAGGCCATGGTTCTCAGCAGGAAACCGATGGATTGTACAGTCCAGGTAGGGGACGAGACTCTGTCCCAGGTGGAGGAGTTTAAGTATCTTGGGGTCTTGTTCACGAGTGAGGGAAAGATGGAGAAGGAAATCAGCCGGAGAATCGGAGCAGCTGGGGCAGTATTGCAGTCTCTCTGCCGCACTGTTGTGACGAAACGAGAGCTGAGCCAGAAGGCAAAGCTCTCGGTCTACCGAGCTATCTACATTCCTACTCTCACCTATGGTCATGAAGTGTGGGTCATGACCGAAAGAATAAGATCACGGATACAAGCGGCCGAAATGAGTTTCCTCAGAAGGGTGGCTGGCATCTCCCTTAGAGATAGGGTGAGAAGCTCAGTCACCCGAGAGAGACTCGGAGTAGAGCCGCTGCTCCTTCGCTTGGAAAGGAGCTAGCTTAGGTGGTTCGGGCATCTCATGCGGATGCCTCACGAGCGTCTCCCTAGGGAGGTCCTCGTTGCACGTCCCACTGGGAGGAGGCCCCGCGGCAGGCCAAGGACCAGATGGGGGGATTATATCTCCTCTCTGGCCTGGGAACGCTTCGGGAATTCCCCAGGATGAAGTCGCTAATGTTGCTCTGGAGAGGGAAGTCTGGGAGTCTTTGCTGGAGCTGTTGTCCCCGCGACCCGGTTCCGGATAAGCGGTTGGAGATGGATGGAATGGAGGAAATGGCTCTTAAAAACATCACTTTCATCATTTTGTGGAATACAATTGGACCGCTTGTGTCTGCAGAGATCGCTTTGCAAAATGTTTGTTTGAACATTTGATTTGTTTGAGAAACTTTCTGTGATGCAATCCAATTTATTCTCTACTACATTAGTAGTGTTTGAGAGCAGAACTAAACGTAAAGAAAGGACAACTAGTTAGTGTTCTTTTGTGGTTGCTATGCCTAAATATAACTAGAAGACCTGCTGGTGCAAATAAACTAACTCATGTTAAGTTCTGGTAATAAATGTTGTGATTGTTGGTCCAATCCACCCTATTTTTGTTGTCCTGTCTGGCTAGCTGTCCTGGCGGACTGGGTCAATCTCACAGGAAGCATTGTTGAAATTGTATTGTATTGTGCAGGTATACATAATAGAGTGGCTGTGTGGTCCTAGCAGCTCATCAGTAAAGGTGTACCTAATAGAGTGGCTGTGTGGTCCTAGCAGCTCATCGTTAAAGGTGTACCTAATAGAGTGGCTGTGTGGTCCTAGCAGTTCATCGTTAAAGGTGTACCTAATAGAGTGGCTGTGTGGTCCTAGCAGCTCATCGTTAAAGGTGTACCTAATAGAGTGGCTGTGTGGTCCTAGCAGCTCATCATTAAAGGTGTACCTAATAGAGTGGCTGTGTGGTCCTATCAGCTCATCAGTAAAGGTGTACCTAATAGAGTGGCTGTGTGGTCCTATCAGCTCATCGTTAAAGGTGTACCTAATAGAGTGGCTGTGTGGTCCTATCAGCTCATCGTTAAAGGTGTTCCTAATAGAGTGGCTGTGTGGTCCTATCAGCTCATCGTTAAAGGTGTACCTAATAGAGTGGCTGTGTGGTCCTATCAGCTCATCAGTAAAGGTGTACCTAATAGAGTGGCTGTGTGGTCCTATCAGCTCATCGCTAAAGGTGTACCTAATAGAGTGGCTGTGTGGTCCTATCAGCTCATCATTAAAGGTGTACCTAATAGAGTGGCTGTGTGGTCCTAGCAGCTCATCGCTAAAGGTGTACCTAATAGAGTGGCTGTGTGGTCCTATCAGCTCATCAGTAAAGGTGTACCTAATAGAGTGGCTGTGTGGTCCTATCAGCTCATCGTTAAAGGTGTACCTAATAGAGTGGCTGTGTGGTCCTATCAGCTCATCAGTAAAGGTGTACCTAGTAGAGTGGCTGTGTGGTCCTATCAGCTCATCAGTAAAGGTGTACCTAATAGAGTGGCTGTGTGGTCCTAGCAGCTCATCGTTAAAGGTGTACCTAATAGAGTGGCTGTGTGGTCCTAGCAGCTCATCGTTAAAGGTGTACCTAATAGAGTGGCTGTGTGGTCCTAGCAGCTCATCGTTAAAGGTGTACCTAATAGAGTGGCTGTGTGGTCCTATCAGCTCATCGTTAAAGGTGTACCTAATAGAGTGGCTGTGTGGTCCTATCAGCTCATCAGTAAAGGTGTACCTAATAGAGTGGCTGTGTGGTCCTATCAGCTCATCGTTAAAGGTGTACCTAATAGAGTGGCTGTGTGGTCCTATCAGCTCATCGTTAAAGGTGTTCCTAATAGAGTGGCTGTGTGGTCCTATCAGCTCATCGTTAAAGATGTACCTAATAGAGTGGCTGTGTGGTCCTATCAGCTCATCAGTAAAGGTGTACCTAATAGAGTGGCTGTGTGGTCCTATCAGCTCATTAGTAAAGGTGTACCTAATAGAGTGGCTGTGGTCCTATCATTCAAGGCTCCATCATGTCATCACCTTCCCACCAACGCTGTTGTGTGTGGTGCGTACCTTCCTCCCCGCAGGTGAAGGCGGAGACGGAGTGTGGCGGCAAGAGCTAGTGAACGGCTCTCGGAACTTTGTGCTCAGGGGCCTCAAAGAGGGCCTCTCCTATAGGGTGCGCTTGGTGGCCAAGGGCCACGCCGACCAAGAGCTCCACCGCTCCCAGGAGCTCACGGTGACGGTGCCAGGTGAGGGTCGCTCTCCTGGGCCCGCTTCAGCCTTGCACGTTGGGCTAGGCTGCGTTCACACTTGTGCTTCTTTACTCTGGTTCCAAAACTAATTGCAGATCTGCTAAGATCCCCGATAAAAAGCGCTAAATAAAGGTGTATACTAAAAAACATGTGGTGGACTAAGACTGCGTGCGGAATTGCAAACACGTGCAAAAGTGCTGCAAACAATCTGTTGAAGTGTGTACAGCGCCGGGTGTTGCCATGGAGACACTCATTTACTGCCATGCTATGTTGTGGAACATGCAGCACACAACTCTAACCCCACCCGCCTGTCCTGGGCCACATAGAAACTCCTCCACACCGTCCACTTTTTAGCAGACAATTCACTTTTTAGCAGACACTGAACGTCATGTGTGCTGCAAGGAGCCAATGTTGTTCCCAGCATAGAGGAGATGACATCACTACGTGGAAGATCTCTGACACTTTTATTTCTCACAGTCCAAATATTTGGAGCCATTTGTGCGTAACTGTGCTAGTTTGCACGGACCTTCCAAAGCTTCTCACTATAGATGCAAAATTAGCGGCAGCAAAAGGTGGTAACACATCTTGTCTGGACACGCGAGGCATGGTTATTCATCAGCACACATGGCAAGTTTATTCATCAGCACACATGGCAAGTTTATTCATCAGCACACATGGCAAGTTCACCACATGACAAGAAGGCAACACTACAAAATAAAAGTCATCCTAATTAATATGAAAAAGATTAATCACAAAACTATCATCATTCCAATGAACATCAAAGAGTGGAGATACTTTCGCATGCACAAGTGTGGATTTGAACATTGCCAACGTTGAGCCCTGTCTCACATCGTTAGGAAGTCTATTCCACAGTTTGGGAGCATGAAAGTGAAACTCAGCCTCGC
>NC_084740.1:62426498-62428998 GCF_033978785.1 Entelurus aequoreus
GGAGGACAGAGGAACAAGGGAGGCAAATATCCAGGTAGGGAGGACAGAGGAACAAGGGAGGCAAATATCCAGGTAGGGAGGACAGAGGAACAAGGGAGGCAAATATCCAGGTAGGGAGGACAGAGGAACAAGGGAGGCAAATATCCAGGTAGGGAGGACAGAGGAACAAGGGAGGCAAATATCCAGGTAGGGAGGACAGAGGAACAAGGGAGGCAAATATCCAGGTAGGGAGGACAGAGGAACAAGGGAGGCAAATATCCAGGTAAGGAGGACAGAGGAACAAGGGAGGCAAATATCCATGTAGGGAGGACAGAGGAACAAGGGAGGCAACTATCCAGGTAAGGAGGACAGAGGAACAAGGGAGGCAAATATCCAGGTAGGGAGGACAGAGGAACAAGGGAGGCAAATATCCAGGTAGGGAGGACAGAGGAACAAGGGAGGCAAATATCCAGGTAGGGAGGACAGAGGAACAAGGGAGGCAAATATCCAGGTAGGGAGGACAGAGGAACAAGGGAGGCAAATATCCAGGTAGGGAGGACAGAGGAACAAGGGAGGCAAATATCCAGGTAGGGAGGACAGAGGAACAAGGGAGGCAAATATCCAGGTAGGGAGGACAGAGGAACAAGGGAGGCAAATATCCACGTAGGGAGGACAGGAACAAGGGAGGCAAATATCCAGGTAGGGAGGACAGAGGAACAAGGGAGGCAAATATCCAGGTAAGGAGGACAGAGGAACAAGGGAGGCAAATATCCAGGTAGGGAGGACAGAGGAACAAGGGAGGCAAATATCCAGGTAAGGAAGACAGAGGAACAAGGGAGGCAAATATCCAGGTAGGGAGGACAGAGGAACAAGGGAGGCAAATATCCAGGTAGGGAGGACAGAGGAACAAGGGAGGCAAATATCCAGGTAGGGAGGACAGGAACAAGGGAGGCAAATATCCAGGTAGGGAGGACAGAGGAACAAGGGAGGCAAATATCCAGGTAGGGAGGACAGAGGAACAAGGGAGGCAAATATCCAGGTAGGGAGGACAGAGGAACAAGGGAGGCAAATATCCAGGTAAGGAGGACAGAGGAACAAGGGAGGCAAATATCCAGGTAGGGAGGACAGAGGAACAAGGGAGGCAACTATCCAGGTAGGGAGGACAGAGGAACAAGGGAGGCAAATATCCAGGTAGGGAGGACAGAGGAACAAGGGAGGCAAATATCCAGGTAGGGAGGACAGAGGAACAAGGGAGGCAAATACCCAGGTAAGGAGGACAGAGGAACAAGGGAGGCAAATATCCAGGTAGGGAGGACAGAGGAACAAAGGAGGCAAATATCCAGGTAAGGAGGACAGAGGAACAAGGGAGGCAAATATCCAGGTAGGGAGGACAGAGGAACAAGGGAGGCAAATATCCAGGTAAGGAGGACAGAGGAACAAGGGAGGCAAATATCCAGGTAGGGAGGACAGAGGAACAAGGGAGGCAAATATCCAGGTAGGGAGGACAGAGGAACAAGGGAGGAAAATATCCAGGTAGGGAGGACAGAGGAACAAGGGAGGCAAATATCCAGGTAAGGAGGACAGAGGAACAAGGGAGGCAAATATCCAGGTAGGGAGGACAGCGGAACAAGGGAGGCAAATATCCAGGTAGGGAGGACAGAGGAACAAGGGAGGCAAATATCCAGGTAGGTAGGACAGAGGAACAAGGGAGGCAAATATCCAGGTAGGGAGGACAGAGGAACAAGGGAGGCAAATATCCAGGTAGGGAGGACAGAGGAACAAGGGAGGCAAATATCCAGGTAGGAAGGACAGGAACAAGGGAGGCAAATATCCAGGTAGGGAGGACAGAGGAACAAGGGAGGCAAATATCCAGGTAGGGAGGACAGAGGAACAAGGGAGGCAAATATCCAGGTAGGGAGGACAGGAACAAGGGAGGCAAATATCCAGGTAGGGAGGACAGAGGAACAAGGGAGGCAAATATCCAGGTAGGGAGGACAGAGGAACAAGGGAGGCAAATATCCAGGTAGGGAGGACAGAGGAACAAGGGAGGCAAATATCCAGGTAAGGAGGACAGAGGAACAAGGGAGGCAAATATCCAGGTAGGGAGGACAGAGGAACAAGGGAGGCAAATATCCAGGTAGGGAGGACAGAGGAACAAGGGAGGCAAATATCCAGGTAGGGAGGACAGAGGAACAAGGGAGGCAAATATCCAGGTAAGGAGGACAGAGGAACAAGGGAGGCAAATATCCAGGTAGGGAGGACAGAGGAACAAGGGAGGCAAATATCCAGGTAAGGAGGACAGAGGAACAAGGGAGGCAAATATCCAGGTAGGGAGGACAGAGGAACAAGGGAGGCAAATATCCAGGTAGGGAGGACAGAGGAACAAGGGAGGCAAATATCCAGGTAGGGAGGACAGAGGAACAAGGGAGGCAAATATCCAGGTAGGGAGGACAGAGGAACAAGGGAGGCAAATATCCAGGTAGGGAGGACAGAGGAACAAGGGAGGCAAATATCCAGGTAG
>NC_084740.1:62433998-62468998 GCF_033978785.1 Entelurus aequoreus
AGTTGATCTAAAGTCTAGTCAGGGTGTATTTTGGAGTGATATTTGCACAGCAGTCAGAGTCTCCCTACTCATCTTTGCACTGACCTGATCACAGACTGTATAACAATCCGTACTCATTAGCGCATGTGCGATCAAAATAATTGTGATTAATCTGGGCTTATTCATGATTAATGCAACATTTGTGTGATTAATCACATCAGTTAATGTGTCAGATTTGGCAGCCCTGGAAATTTTACAACAAAAAAATGTTTTTAATTGTTATTATTTGTATAGTTTTGTATATTCAGGTCAAAACAGTACTGTGTGTGTTTGGTTCTTGAATACAAATTAGAAGTCATTTTAGGAAACAAAAGAAAATGTGCTGTGAAAGTCTCTCCAAGTTGAATGTTTGGCCACTCTCGATCTGATCTGTCTCACCTGTGGGAGAGGTAAGAGTGTGTCATGTGACCTCACAGTGTCATGTGACATCTATGTGTGTCAGGGCTGGTGTCACTGTGGAGAAAAACCATACGAATGCTCGCTTTCAAACGCATTGCAGGCTGTCATCATGTTTAACATGTGGTCATAAAGCCTTCAAGGTGTGCACAACTTGGACTCACAAACCACGTAATCGCTCCAATGAATGTTCCAATGAATGTTCCAATGAACGTTCCAATGAATGTTCCAATGAACGTTCCAATGAATGTTCCAATGAACGTTCCAAAGAATGTTCCAATGAACGTTCCAATGAACGTTCCAAAGAACGTTCCAATGAATGTTCCAATGAACGTTCCAATGAATGTTCCAATGAATGTTCCAATGAACGTTCCAAAGAATGTTCCAATGAACGTTCCAATGAACGTTCCAAAGAATGTTCCAATGAACGTTCCAATGAACATTCCAAAAAATGTTACAAAGAATGTTCCAATGAATGTTCCAATGAATGTTCCAATGAATGTTCCAATGAACGTTCCAATGAATGTTCCAATGAACGTTCCAATGAACGTTCCAAAAAATGTTCCAAAGAATGTTCTAATGAATGTTCCAATGAACGTTCCAATGAACGTTCCAATGAATGCCTCCTGTCAAAATAACCCTGGAGTCGCAGTTGGATTCATCGTGATGTTTGTGTGTGAAATTAATCAAACTTTTGATAACTTTTTTAAATCAAAGTAATCCCACTTTTGAAATTGGACTAATCATAATAATTTTTGTGTGAAATTAATCACACAATTGATTTTATTAAATCAAAGTAATCACATTTGAAGTTAGATCATTAGAATTTTTTTTTTTTTTAAATCAAATTAACCAGACTTTTAAATTTGAATGAATCATGATTCCATTTTCTTTAGTGACATGAATCACACTTTGAATTTGGAATAATCATGATTAATTTTTTCCTCCAATTAATTACACTTTTGAATATGGATTAATTATGATTATTTTTTTTTGTGTGAAATTAATCACGCTTTTGATAACTTTTTTAAATCAAAGTAATCCCACTTTTGAATTTGGACTAATCATGATTATTCATTTTAAGTCAAATTAATCGCATGTTTGAATATTGATTTTTTTTTTTAATCCAATGAATCACACTTTTGAATTTGGATTAATCATGATTTTTTTTTGTGTGTGAAATAACATTTTTAAATCAAAGTAATCACACTTGAATTTAGATGATTAGGTTTTTTTTTTTTAAATCAAATTAACCAGACTTTTAAATTTGAATGAATGATGATTCCATTTTCTTTAGTGACATGAATCACACTTTGAATTTGGAATAATCATGAACTTTTTTTTGTCCAATTGATTACACTTATGAAATTGGATTAATTATGATTCTTTTTTTTTAAATCAAACGAATCACACTTTTGAAATTTGGATTAATCGTGATTATTCAATTTAAGTCAAATTAATCGCATGTTTGAATATCGATTAATCATGATTTTTTTTAATCCAATGAATCACACTTGAATTTGTATTACTCATGATTTTTTTGTGTGAAATTAAATTTTTAAATCAAAGTAATCACACTTGAATTTAGATGATTCTGATGATCTTTTTTTTTTTTTTTTAAATCAAATTAATCACACTTTTAAATTTGAATGAATCATGATTCCATTTTCTTTAGTGACATGAATCACACTTTGAATTTGGAATAATCATGATTATTTTTTTTGTCCAATTGATTACACTTATGAAATTGGATTAATTATGATTATTATTTTAAATCAAACGAATCACACTTTTGAAATTTGGATTAATCATGATTATTCAATTTAAGTCAAATTAATCGCATTTTTGAATATCGATTAATCATGATTATTTTTTTAGTCCAATTGATTACACTTTTGAATTTAGATCAATTATGACACATGTTTTAAGGGTTAGGGTTAGCCTTTACGGTAAACCAAATTGTTATTTTTAAAACAATTTTCCGGGGAAGTTTATTTAGTGTTTACTGCAGTTTTGTCAGTAAATTCCCCACCAAAATGCCACCCTGAAGGCTTGAGTGATGTCTCTGTGGAAGTGGTCCCAAAGGCGACTCATGCATCCGTGGTGACGTTTGGCTGCTTCTCTTCCCACCTTTCATCCGCATCATCGCCTTTTTCCCCACGTTTGTGTGTGAGACGCTCTTTGTCCGACACGCCCATGTGGACTTGGTTTCAAGGGGAATGTTTTGCCGCGTCTTTATTCCCCGGTTGCCTGATGGAAACCAACCAATCATTCATCGCAGAGATATTTTTTTTTAGTCATGGAGCCGACCTCTTTCCAATTCTAAGAGTGATCATTGGCGGGAGCTCCATCTAAAAAAAAAAAAGTCTGGGCTAACTCATCCATCTCAGCGCTAACGCCTGCATGTGGTTTTCTCCCCCAGCGACAATGATGACCATAAGCCCTTAAAAGGCAGCCGCACGCCATCGAGCGGGACGGTTAAGCGGGACAACAGTGACGACAGTTTAGTAGACTACGGGGAAGGAGGAGACGGACAGTTCAACGAGGACGGCTCCTTTATCGGAGAGTATAGCGGAAAGAGCGGCAGCCGGGACACCGCCGAGGGCCACGAGAGCTCGGAGGCGCCGTCCCCGATTAACATCATCAACTCCTTGAATTCTTTCGTGTAGCCTCATCTTCCAGGTGGTGTCATGGGGGACAATCTGGGAGGAAAACATCCTCAGACTACAGCTGTCCTATCTAGTCTTTGCCAGCGACTGGGAATACAACAACCTGAATGTCACACAACTATGCAGTGCTCGTGGTATGATTACGATATACTTTGTTCCAATAGCAACCATCAAGTCTTTCTTCATGTTTGAGAAGGAAAACACGCTATTTCAAGTCTTGTATGAACTGTAGTGTGCTAAAGTCTAAGGCCGCCCTTGGATTTCTTGTTTTAACAACACCATTACATACTTGCCAACCCTCCCCAATTTTCCGGGAGACTCCCGAATTTCAGTGCCTCTCCGGAAAATCTCCCGGGACAACCATTCTCCCGAATTTCTCCCGATTTCCAGCCGGACAACATTATTGGGGGCGTGCCTTAAAGGCACTGCCTTTAGCGTCCTCTCTCACCTAAAAAGGAGTCCATGGTTCGTGCCCGGAAAAGGGTGGAGTGCCATTGGGGAGGAGATCTTGCCCCAAATGGGTTCAAGTACCTGGGAGTCTTGTTCACGAGTGAGGGAAGAGTGGATGGTGAGATCGACAGGCGGATCGGTGCGGCGTCTTCAGTAATGCGGACGCTGTATCGATCCGTTGTGGTGAAGAAGGAGCTGAGCCGGAAGGAAAAGCTCTCAATTTACCGCTCGATCTACGTTCCCATTCTCACCTATGGTCATGAGCTTTGGGTTATGACCGAAAGGACAAGATCACGGGTACAAGCGGCCCAAATGAGTTTCCTCCGCCGGGTGGCGGGTCTCTCCCTTAGAGATAGGGTGAGAAGCTCTGTCATCCGGGAGGATCTCAAAGTAAAGCCGCTGCTCCTCCACATGGAGAGGAGCCAGATGAGGTGGTTCGGGCATCTGGTCAGGATGTAAACGCCTCCCTCGGGAGGTGTTTCGGGCACGTCCGACTGGTAGGAGGCCACGGGGAAGACCCAGGACACGTTGGGAAGACTATCTCTCCCGGCTGGCCTGGGAACGCCTCAGGATCCCCCGGGAGGAGCTGGACCAAGTGGCTGGGGAGAGGGAAGTCTGGGCTTCCCTGCTTAGGCTGCTGCGGAAGAAGATGGATGGATGGATGGATATACGTCTCCGTTATCCATAGTTTTATCTACAACCCATAAAGTAGGCAGGCACGGAGCTATTTCTCAGCGTGTGTTTATTCCAGCCGGCACGTTAATACACTGACACACAACATCCGGATTCCCATCATGCATTGCTTCAAAACTACGGCAAGTAGTCATGTCCAAAATTTCCAGCCGGACAACATTATTGGGGGCGGGCCTTAAAGGCACTGCCTTTAGCGTCGTCTCTCACCTGAAAAGGAGACTATTATATATGTCTCTGTTATCCATAGCTTTATCTATAAGCCATAACACGGTGGCCGAACCTGTGAGGAACCACAAAAATTGTTGCCATAGAAACAAGAAAGCCAAGACATTTGCACACTACTGTACATACAGTACTGTCTATGATCTACATTCTGTACATGGTCATTGGCCAGCAGGATGAGGATGTTGTCATGTGACCACCCCGCATGCGCTCTTGGAACTTCATATGAATGAAGACCACACGGCGGCATGTGCAACCCCCCCCCCCCCCCCCCCCCCTTGCCTGGGTTTGTCTTCAGGTCTTTTCTCCACAGACGCTACTAACTCCTTCTCCACGCTCCGGTGTGGGACGGACAACTTAGTGGAGCCTTCAAAGTCCCACACCATTTAAAGAAATTTAAAATAAATAAGAGTCAAATTACTCAAATGTTCCACACAGGGACAAAGAAGGCGAGTGCAGTGTGATACTGCCCCCCTGTGGCCGTTTATAGGTGTGGCTTCAATCATTACGTTATTGCCGTGCGATACTGCCCCCCTGTGGCCGTTTATGGGTATGGCTTCAATCATTACGTTATTGCCGTGCGATACTGCCCCCCTGTGGCCGTTTATGGGTATGGCTTCTATCGTTACGTTTGCTAAAAATGAACTTCTGAAGTTTTTTCCCAAACTTGTACGACATTTGGAGCTTCCAGTATACTTCATACAAGGTGTGTGTTCTTGTTTCTGGACTAGGACTACAAACCATTCTCACCAAGGACAGGAGTTGCGTATATTTTGGTGCAAATCCAGGTTTGTAGGCTCGCTGCTTTACAGCAACAATACCCCTTCTAGAACGTTTATAAATGGTTTCTAAGTAGCTAACAATCATGTTATGAACATTAACAAACACCAACAATACCCCTTCTAGAAAGTTTATAAATGGTTTCTAAGTAGCTAACAATCATGTTATGAACATTAACAAACGAGAACAATACCCCTTCTAGAACGTTTATAAATGGTTCTTATGAACATTAACAAACACCAACAATACCCCTTCTAGAACGTTTATAGATGGTTCTAAGTAGGTCACAATCATGTTATGAACATTAACAAACACCAACAATACCCCTTCTAGAACGTTTATAGATTGTTATAAGTAGGTCACAATCATGTTATGAACATTAACAAACAAGAACAATACCCCTTCTAGGATGTTTATAAATGGTTCTAAGTAGGTCACAATCATGTTATGAACATTAACAAACACCAACAATACCCCTTCTAGAACGTTTATAGATGGTTCTAAGTAGGTCACAATCATGTTATGAACATTAACAAACACCAACAATACCCCTTCTAGAACATTTATAAATGGTTTCTAAGTACCTAACAATCATGTTATGAACATTAACAAACGAGAACAATACCCCTTCTAGAACGTTTATAAATGGTTCTTATGAACATTAACAAACACCAACAATACCTCTTCTAGAAGGTTTATAGATGGTTCTAAGTAGGTCACAATCATGTTATGAACATTAACAAACACCAACAATACCTCTTCTAGAAGGTTTATAGATGGTTCTAAGTAGCTAACAATCATGTTATGAACATTAAGACTTACCAGCTACTTCAAGGCAAGTTGGGTATTTCAAGTCCAAGTTTTATAAATCATCTTGCAGCAGTTTATTATAGTAGGCAGGGGATTCATATGGACCCATTGGTCTGGGTTTACCTGACACATGAAACGTGACGAATAGGGGGGGTTGCACGATCCACGTTAGCCGTCAAGTGTTGAATATCTTCAAATGTGTTTTGTGGCGATTACAACTTTGACCACAGCGTCAGTTGCTATGGAGGGTGGCACTTTCCACCGTTTTCAGCAGACTGTGTTGCAAAAATATTGACCCCCCCCTTCCTCCCCTTCCTCTCACACGAGATCCACCCAGGAGTGGGCTATATGAATCCCTTCCCTTGTAAAGCATGAACGACCTGCTAATAAGAAGTTAATAAGACGTTCTTAGTATGCTAATAAGAAGTTATTCTTAATATGCTAATAAGAAGTTAATAAGACGTTCTTAATATGCTAATAAGAAGTTAATAAGACGTTCTTAATATGCTAATAAGAAGTTAATAAGACGTTCTTAATATGCTAATAAGAAGTTAATAAGACGTTCTTAATATGCTAATAAGAAGTTAATTAGACGTTCTTAGTATGCTAATAAGAAGTTAATAAGACGTTCTTAATATGCTAATAAGAAGTTAATTAGACGTTCTTAATATGCTAATAAGAAGTTAATAAGACGTTCTTAATATGCTAATAAGAAGTTAATAAGACGTTGTTGTCAAGTTTGTTTTCAACACTTCAGTCGTGACTGAGAATCCTGCTGCTTCTTCTTTTGCTCTGCATGACTTATAAAACAATGTCTGCTGGGCTCAGTCTGTTCACGTAGGTGTTTATATACCTGTACTAACACACCTGGAAGCCTTTTCAACGGAAGCAAGGTTTGCTTTTTTTTCTTCTTAACTTGCATCAAGTTTGAATTTTTTCCCAATTTCCTTCTACATATAAAGTATTTACCCTGTAGAATATTGAGGATTGTAAATAGACCTCCATGGATTGTACAGACGCCTGTTGTTGATGTGCATGGTTGAACTTGTATAAAAAGCAACATGTAGAGAATATATATAAATATAAATATGAATATGTGTTCTTTCTTGCTGTGCATTGTGTACATACTGTACCTTCATCACACACACGCCTGCTTTTGTTCCTTTTTTATGAATACATTCTGATTTGTTGGCATATTTGACACGAATGTTCTGCATTGTTTATGAAACAATATCTCACATTTTTGTATTTAAGACGCAGATTTGTACTAACCTTCTTTGTCACTATTTAAGATACTTTATTCTTTTTAGTGCAAGTATGGAACCCTGCAGGAGATGTTTTGAATGAATAAACAATATTTGCCTTCACGTGTGACTCATGACTTCTTAAAGACAATATGGACACAAGATGTGGGAACTGTAGCACATAACTTCATGCAGGTCGAGGTTTAGCACAGCAACAATATGTGGAACCATTGTCTGCTTGTGTTCCTCCTACTGCAATAATTGTTGTGACACCTTCCTCTTTATATGTGTTGGACACGCCTTACTACTTCCCTTTATATGTGTTGGACACGCCTTACTACTTCCCTTTATATGTGTTGGACACGCCTTACTACTTCCCTTTATATGTGTTGGACACGCCTTACTACTTCCCTTTATATGTGTTGGACACGCCTTTCTACTTCCTCTTTATATGTGTTGGACACGCCTTTCTACTTCCTCTTTATATGTGTTGGACACAACTTTCTACTTCCCTTTATATGTGTTGGACACGCCTTTCTACTTCCTCTTTATATGTGTTGGACACGCCTTTCTACTTCCCTTTATATGTGTTGGACACGCCTTTCTACTTCCCTTTATACGTGTTGGACACGCCTTTCTACTTCCCTTTATATGTGTTGGACACGCCTTTCTACTTCCTCTTTATATGTGTTGGACACGCCTTTCTACTTCCCTTTATATGTGTTGGACACGCCTTTCTACTTCCCTTTATACGTGTTGGACACGCCTTTCTACTTCCCTTTATATGTGTTGGACACGCCTTTCTACTTCCTCTTTATATGTGTTGGACACGCCTTTCTACTTCCCTTTATATGTGTTGGACACGCCTTTCTACTTCCCTTTATATGTGTTGGACACACCTTTCTACATCCCTTTATATGTGTTGGACACGCCTTTCTACTTCCCTTTATATGTGTTGGACACGCCTTTCTACTTCCCTTTATATGTGTTGGACACACCTTTCTACTTCCTCTTTATATGTGTTGGACACGCCTTTCTACTTCCCTTTATATGTGTTGGACACGCCTTTCTACTTCCTCTTTATATGTGTTGGACACGCCTTTCTACTTCCCTTTATATGTGTTGGACACGCCTTTCTACTTCCCTTTTGTCCACTATCTCAACGTGAGAGGAAGGACAGAAAAGTGTATTTATTGTCTAATTAAGAACTTAAGTGAACTATTTCTTGCTCTGTATTATTATATTTGTGTAGAGGTTCTGTATTATTATATTTGTGTAGGGTTCTGTATTATTATATTTGTGTAGCGGTTCTGTATTATTATATTTGTGTAGGGTTCTGTATTATTATATTTGTGTAGCGGTTCTGTATTATTATATTTGTGTAAGGTTCGACAGTTTGCAGAAAAAGCTTGAGTACATTTGTATTTCCTGTATGGTCAAATGCATTAACACGAGTCAAGTGCAGCCGAGCAGCGCCCCCTGGTGTCGGGCGTGTTTATTACATCCTACACACCACGCAGAGGAAAAGAACACCAGTCACACTTCAACAAATAACAGTCAATAACTCCTAACAGCAGCTCCTTGAATTCCTTGAATCCCTTCTAAGTCTATCTTATAGCTCAGTTACAGCTCTTTTTATACCAAATATGTGTTATATGTGTTTTATGTCGCACGTTTGCACCAAGAAAAATTCCTAGTTTGTGAACCCGTTCTCAAACAATGGCAATAAAACTATTCTGATTCTGATTCTGATTCTGATTCTAATATTGTGTGTACCTTCTAGAGAAGAGCACATCAACATTAAAGAAGATTGAGGTTTAGCACATCAACATTGGATCTACAACAGTCCTTTACAATTAGTAGCATAGATACGGCCAACTATTTAATTTTTTTGGACACAATAAAGGCCAAAGTTATTTTTAAACACATACCCTCATAATAAGTACAAGTCTAAAGTGTTTGTGTTACATGTAGTAATCATTGTGGACGGACAAAGGCCAGCATTAAAGTTTCAACAAGTTTCTGCGCTATTTCGGCGGGAATCCATTTTTGGCAGGGGCCCCGAAAAAAATGTGCCACCCCCCTTTTAAGTATTTTTCTGCTGTCGGGTCTGGAAGGAGATGACATATTTCACCACCTTTTGTAAACAGGCCGTAGGGGCCCTGTTGTGGTGTAATTAAAAAGGACATTTTCCACAAAAGGGGACCTCTAAATAACCAGACATGAATATTCATAAGTGTCTATAGCTAGAAGAAGAGTTACATAACAGCACAACATACTCAAGTCGTGACTTTACTGCCATCTAGTGACAATAACATGTCCATGATGTATTTCATGCAGAATATGTGTTTTTAAACATGCACAAGCCTCAGATTTTGGAGCATTGTCCAGGATTAGACTTGACTGTTTCTCTTCAAGGTAATTGCATTATTCAGCCTTTCATCATGGCGCAGCTGCCTCATTACCTGAACTTAACTCCGCCCACCAGCCTCTCATGTCATTCATTTGCAGCATCCTTTAACTCCGCCCACAAGCCTCTCATGTCAATCATTTGCAGCATCCTTTAACTCCGCCCACCAGCCTCTCATGTCAATCATTTGCAGCATCCTTTAACTCCGCCCACCAGCCGCTCATGTCAATCATTTGCAGCATCCTTTAACTCCGCCCACCAGCCTCTCATGTCAATCATTTGCAGCATCCTTTAACTCCGCCCACCAGCCTCTCATGTCATTCATTTGCAGCATCCTTTAACTCCGCCCACCAGCCTCTCATGTCAATCATTTGCAGCATCCTTTAACTCCGCCCACCAGCCTCCCATGTCAATCATTTGCAGCATCCTTTAACTCCGCCCACCAGCCTCTCATGTCAATCATTTGCAGCATCCTTTAACTCCGCCCACCAGCCTCTCATGTCATTCATTTGCAGCATCCTTTAACTCCGCCCACCAGCCGCTCATGTCATTCATTTGCAGCATCCTTTAACTCCGCCCACCAGCCTCTCATGTCATTCATTTGCAGCATCCTTTAACTCCGCCCACCAGCCTCTCATGTCAATCATTTGCAGCATCCTTTAACTCCGCCCACCAGCCTCTCATGTCAATCATTTGCAGCATCCTTTAACTCCGCCCACCAGCCTCTCATGTCAATCATTTGCAGCATCCTTTAACTCCGCCCACCAGCCTCTCATGTCATTCATTTGCAGCATCCTTTAACTCCGCCCACCAGCCTCTCATGTCAATCATTTGCAGCATCCTTTAACTCCGCCCACCAGCCTCTCATGTCAATCATTTGCAGCATCCTTTAACTCCGCCCACCAGCCTCTCATGTCAATCATTTGCAGCATCCTTTAACTCCGCCCACCAGCCTCTCATGTCAATCATTTGCAGCATCCTTTAACTCCGCCCACCAGCCTCTCATGTCAATCATTTGCAGCATCCTTTAACTCCGCCCACCAGCCTCTCATGTCAATCATTTGCAACATCCTTTAACTCCGCCCACCAGCCTCTCATGTCATTCATTTGCAGCATCCTTTAACTCCGCCCACCAGCCGGTACCAATATTAATATTAATTCAATACGGTATCAGCTCAAATCATACTACATACTTTAATTTATTTTGTAGTGTGGAATGTTACAAAAGGTTTGATCATGTGGAATTACTCCGACAACAATGGCAGCTAATAAAAGCATGAACCTAATGAGAGATTTATGAGCGTTGATCTGTATTTTTGGCAACACCTAGTGGCCACAATAACTAATTAAATGAAGGTCATGGTGCAGTCAGTTGAATGATGCGGACACGCTTGTTATTGGATACATTCTAATACAGCTTGCTTTTGATTGATTGATTGATTGATTGAGACTTTTATTAGTAGGTTGCACAGTGAAGTACATATTCCGTACAATTGACCACTAAATGGTAACACCCGAATAAGTTTTTCAACTTGTTTAAGTCAGGGTCCACTTAAATTGATTCATGATACAGATATATACTATCATATATACTATCATCATAATACAGTCATCACACAAGATAATCACATTGAATTATTTACATTATTTACAATCAGGGGTGTGGAGGGGGGAGGGGGGGGTATGGAGATGGCAAAAAGCCGCTGCCTGACCAGGGCTCAGAAAATCTGCAAAGACTCCTCCCACCCCCACCAAGGACTGTTTTCACTGCTGGACTCTAGAAAGATGTTCCGCAGCCTCCGAAGCGGAACCTCCAGGTTCTGTAACAGCTTCTTCCCTCAGGCCGTAAGACTCTTGAACGCATCATAATAATCCCCTCAATTCCCCCCAAAAAAGGAATACCTGCAAATGCAAAAGTGCAATATAATTATCTGTACAGTAATCTATTTATTTATATCTGCACCTTATTGCTTTTTTTTATCCTGCACTACAACCAACATTTGGTTATTATCTGTACTGTAAAGTTCACATTTGCATGACAATAAAAAGGAAGTCTAAGTCTCTAATGTGTAAGTTATATGTGTAATAGTGTGATGTTGTTGCGCTGTATTATGAACTTGACAGGGTGTTATATTTTATTTTGAAGTATCGCTTTTATTTGATGAAGAATCGGATGTCCGGTGCGGGAAGTATCTCTGCTGTTTTTTTCGGGTGATTACTTCCTCTTCCTTCGGACTATTTTGAGTGGAAGGTAATAGTTTTTCACTGCTCCGTGTTTCTTCATATTGTAAATATTCTTCCTAAACGTTCCTAGATACTTTAAAAGTTAACCCAATAATGTTGTGGGTACAAGTGATGTGTTGTTTAAATTCATTTTTTATGCACAATTTCGTGAATTAAGGAGTCGAGCGTCGACTGTGTGAAATGTTTGGTCGCATTTACACCACACAGGAGCAGATATCCGTCCGCCAGAAAGCTGAGACCTGTGCGTGTGTTTCATGTTTCCAACACACGTACGTGGATTTGTGCATTATTATTATTATTTTTTTGTGATAAAACGTTTTTGTTAATGTAATTTAACTTGTTATTATTTTTATACGAATGAATGTTTGTTACTTCCTCTTCCTTCGGACTTTTGAGTGAAAGGAGCAGATATCAGTCCGCCAGAAAGCTGAGACCTGTGTGTGTTTGTGTGTGTGTGTGTGTGTGTGTTTGTGAGCGTGTGTTTGTGTGTGTGTGTGTTTGTGTGTGTTTGTGTGTGTGTGTGTTTGTGTGCGTGTGTGTGTGTGTTTGTTTATGTGTGTGTGTGTGTGTTTGTTTGTGTGTGTGTGTTTCATGTTTCCATCACAGGTTGCCAATAAATAATGAAACGACGGCATGGTGAAGTGTCTTTTATTTCAAAACTTACACAACACTAGGGGTGTAACGGTACACAAAAATGTCGGTTCGGTACGTACCTCGGTTTAGAGGTCATGGTTCGGTTCATTTTCGGTACAGTAAGAAAACTACAAAATATACATTTTTGGGCTATTTATTTACCAAATTTGCAAAATCTTCCACCAAAAATAATTTTCTTAGTGTAATATTTGATTTGAAGTAATCGGAACCTTGGATAGGTCAATAATTCATAATACCGTACTTTTCGGACTATAAGTCGCAGTTTTTTTCATAGTTTGGCCGGGGGTGCGACTTATACTCAGGTGCGACTTATGTGTGAAATTATTAACACATTAGCGTAAAATATCCAATAATATTATTGATGTCATTCACGTAAGAGACTAGACGTATAAGATTTCATGGGATTTAGCGATTAGGAGTGACAGATTGTTTGGTAAACGTATAGCATGTTCTATATGTTATAGTTATTTGAATGACTCTTACCATAATATGTTACGTTAACATAGCAGTTGGTTATTTATGCCTCATATAACGTACACTTATTCAGCCTGTTGTTCACTATTCTTTAGACATTTTAAATTGCCTTTCAAATGTCTATTCTTGGTGTTGGCTTTTAGCAAATACATTTCCCCCAAAAAATGCGACTTATACTCCAGTGCGACTTATATATGTTTTTTTCCTTCTTTATTATGCATTTTCGGCCGGTGCGACATTGATTTTGATTCAATATTATGTTTTGAGCAATGACAGTTTGAAAGAAAAAAAAACAGCTTTGTTTTATTAGTCAACATTGCAACTTTTTCTAAATTACATTTCACCTTTAAGCTTTTTTATTTCACTTTTGTTCTGTTTTTTTGTATTTGAATAGTATTTTTAGAATGTGCCGTGGGCCTTTAAAACATTAGCTGTGGGCCGCAAATGGCCTCCGGGGCACACTTTTGACACCCCTGCTATAGATAATAAAAAATGAAATGTGATAAATCTATGGATAAAAAGCAGAGCCTGGCGACGTTTATCATTACTCTCTCTCTCTCTCTCTCTCTCTCTGTCTCTGCCCCTCCCTCACCAATGCTGCTGTTTGTTTTGTTTTTAACCCTTTCTTAACCCTGAACGTACATTGAAAATACACGCAACCCTAACTCAAAATGCCGGACATTTGAGGCATTTAAGAAACTCCGCCCTGACAGCTCCGCAAAAGAGGACATGTCCGGTGAAAAGAGGACGTATGGTCAGTCTATCCTAGCCCGTTAGCTGCTAGCATGCGTGTGTTGTGCCTCGTGCATTGTTTACACAACGTGCGTTACGCTACTTAATATGTCCGTGTGGAAACTCGTTCGGTACACCTCCGAACCGAACCGGAACCCCCGTACCGAAACGGTTGAATACAAATACACGTAGCGTTACACCCATACTACATATGCAACTGTGATTTTATTTCTATCAAATGTTCTTTGTTGGGCCAACGAGACGTCACAAGCCCCTCCCCCAGTCTCATAATTCATACTCTTGAAGTTCCCCCCCCGCTGTGAGCCGTGTGTACTGTGGGTGAGGATGGGGGCTACCTTTGCATCATGGAGGCTAAATCCTCCTTCCTTCCTTTCAGCAGGCCGATCCATCTTCTTCCAGCTGTGCACTCTTGTGCTGCTGTGGAGAAGTCATCATGTCCAACATAAAGACCTTCCTCACACGTGAAGTCGTTTTATTGCAGCATATCTGTTGTCCAACTCAAGGCTCAGGGGCCACATCTCTTCCGTTTACAAGCTTGGAGATAATGTGCGTCAATAAGTGACTTCTTCTTCCTTCTTTTTGTCTAATTTAGACATATTCATGTCCACAGAAAAATGATGTGTACTGCATGTCCTTTGAACTGTAAATGATGCAACATCTTTAGTGTTCCAATCCAATAATAATAATAGATTTTATTTGTAAAAAAAAAAAAAACACTTTACATTGACTAAACAACCTCAAAGTGCTACAGTGTATTAAAAAAAATAAAAATAAAAAATAGAACAGCCAAATAGCTAAAACTAGTATGCACACATCTAAAAAAAAAAAAAGGCTGCCGGGGATTATTTCAGTGGTTGGGAATCCCTGAGCTGCCTTCACCTCGATTGGAGTACCGCAAGGTTCCATACTACATGGTGATTGGAGTACAATCTACATGGTGATTGGAGTACAATCTACATGGTGATTGGAGTACAATCTACATGGTGATTGGAGTACCGCAAGGTTCCATACTACATGGTATTTGGAGTACAATCTACATGGTGATTGGAGTACCGCAAGGTTCCATACTACATGGTATTTGGAGTACAATCTACATGGTGATTGGAGTACCGCAAGGTTCCATACTACATGGTGATTGGAGTACCGCAAGGTTCCATACTGGGACCAAACTAATTGTGCTTGTTTGTTTGAATATGATTACTATTATTGATCTTATTAGTCTTATTGATATTGATACTGATACTGTTGTTGATATTCATTTGTTTTTAGTATTTTCTCCAAAGTATTGTAAGGGTTGGAGGTGGGATTGTTCTATTTTAATTTATTAGACTGATTTAAAAAACTTGTGATTTTCGTGAATAAAATCAATGGTTAGTAAATTATAAAAATAAATGATCTAAAAATACTTTTATACAAATGTACGCCAATAATCAATATTGCATTAGAAGAAAGTACAAGAAACTGCCCACGTTCTTACTGCACAGCAAATAATAGTCTATAAATAATATATGAATATATATTTTAGTGCAGAAATAATAGTCTATATGTAATATATGAATATATATTTTAGTGCACAGATAATAGTCTATATGTAATATATGAATATATATTTTAGTGCACAAATAATAGTCTATATGTAATATAAAAAAATAGAACAGCCAAATAGCTAAAACTAGTATGCATACATCTAAAAAAAAAAAAAAGGCTGTTTTAAAAAGAAGCATCCACAGTCTGTGGTGCCCTCAGGTGGTCAGGGAGAGCGTTCCACAGACTGGGAGCGGCGGAGCAGAAAGCCTGGTCTCCCATTGTTCGTAGCTTTGTCCTCGGAGGTTGGAGAAGGTTAGCCTGTTCTCATATATATATATATATATATATATATATATATATATATATATATATATATATATATATATATATATATATATATATATATATATATATATTTTGCATTCTATTTTAATTACTTTGAATTTATAACCATATATATATTTTGCATTCTATTTTAATTACTTTGAATTTATAACCCCCTGGCGCTCTTTTGTACTGTTTTTGTACTTATTTTGATTATTGTTTCTCGACTGTTTGTAAAAGTTGAAATTTATAAATAAAGGTTAAAAAAAAAGAAAAAAGAAAAAAAGAACCTTCCAGACCGACTCAGCGCTCTCCTTGCAGACGGAGGCCATGACGTCACACGCCTGGGCGAGCTATGCTTCCCTCTAGCGGCGTTGCCTGTGCACTGCAGCTCACTAACCCCCCAGCCAGGAGGACGCAGCGGCTCCCCGGCAGTTCCTTCTTGAGGAGCGGATGTGAGCATCGTGTGGAGGACGAGCCCAGAAGGTAGGATTGCACCTACTATCATTATTATTATTATCTTTAGTCCGATCCATGTTTCCGTGCACGGAGGCAGTGGCCCAGCTGGTCTTGTTGACATGTTTGCACGCTCCTCCTCCGCACTGCAGAAAGCTCCAGGACGTCAAATGGTGTCCGGTGGCACCTGCGAGCCGCGGGGATGCTGGAGATGATTTGGGATGTTGGACTAGGGTTGGTGCTGATGCTGCGTGATGTGACGTCACTGACCATGCACACACCTTCGACGTGTAGCCTGCAGCTTCAGTCGCATCTTAGTTTATTCATGGGAGTGTAAATATTGTGTTTGGAGGCATGGTGAGCTGATCATGTCTGCAGTGCATTGCTGGCCTCCTCCCAACTGGTGTTGTGATACATTATTTGTGGATTGTTGCTTGCACTCCAGGCACAAGTTGGTGTTGTCCCCCAAATGTTCAAGTGAATATTGTTGTGTTTTGTTGTTTGCTGCACTGGAATAGCACCAGTTGGGTTGTGGCAGTATAATGATGAGGTGTTTTCAGAGTGGATGTTGTTGTTGTGACGGACACGTCAGGTTAGTCTGGAGATTTAAGTAAGGTCAAGTATGAATAGAGAGGAGTTTGATTTACAAACCCCGTTTTTATATGAGTTGGGAAATGGTGTTAGATGTAAATATAAACGGAATACAATGATTTGCAAATCCTTTTCAAGCCATATTCAGTTGAATATGCTACAAAGACAACATATTTCATGTTCAAACTCATAAACTTTTTTTTTTTTTTTTTGCAAATAATAATCAACTTAGAATTTGATGGCTGCAACACGTGCCAAAGTAGTTGGGAAAGGGCATGTTCACCACTGTGTTACATGGCCTTTCCTTTTAACAACACTCAGTAAAGGTTTGGGAAGTGAGGAGACACATTTTTGAAGTGGAATTCTTTCCCATTCTTGCTTGATGTACAGCTTAAGTTGTTCAACAGTCCGGGGGTCTCCCTTCTGCTATTTTAGGTGCCACACATTTTCAAAGTCTGGACTACAGGCAGGCCAGTCTAGTACCCGCACTCTTTTACTATGAAGCCACGTTGATGTAACACGTGGCTTGGCATTGTCTTGCTGAAATAAGCAGGGGCGTCCATGGTAACGTTGCTTGGATGGCAACATATGTTGCTCCAAAAGCTGTATGTACCTTTCAGCATTAATGGTGCCTTCACAGATGTGTAAGTTACCCATGTCTTGGCCACTAATACACCCCCATACCATCACACATGCTGCCTTTTACACTTTGCGCCTAGAACAATCCGGATGGTTCTTTTCCTCTTTGGTCGACGTCCACAGTTTCCAAAATTTGAAATGTGGACTCGTCAGACCCCCCCTCGCGACCCCGACTGGGACAAAGCGCTAGAAAATTAATGGATGGATGGATGGATGGATGGATGTTTATTTATTATTAACTATAGCACATTACTGAATAACAACATTATAAGTATATAATTATCATGGAATACTTCAATAAATTCATTTAACAATATACTAAATTAAACATTATTTAAAGTCGTTGTAATAGTTACTAGTATTACCACTAATAATAATAATACTAATAATTAATATTGTTATTGAAAAATCAGTCAATCAAAACATATTATATAAATCAGTCACACGTGTCTCAGAGGGTTTTAAAATTCATGTTCTAAACACACATTATTAATATTATTATCATACTGGTATTATACTTTTTAGAATATATATATATATATATTTTTTTTTTCCAAGCTTTGAAAATACTGAGATTTAGGATGTGAATTGTATATTTATATTTTGTATTAAAGATTTAGAAATGTGTATAAAATTGTGTTTAGAAATGTGTTTTTGTTAACTACACCTATACCTAATATTGAATATTGAACAAAATTAATAGCACTATAAAACATTATGAATTTATTACAATTATAATAATTACATTTGTAATAATAAAATAATATTAGATAATTCAATAAAAAAATCAAAATTGTATTAAATTAAATGTTCAAAATAGTTTTATGAGTTACTACTACAACTACCAGTAGTAACAATATTATCAAAATTAATAATAATTTGAAATGTTATTTAAATGTATATTTTACAATATATATGTATTATTAAATAGCAATACAGAGCTCAAATGATTCAAAAATAAATATAAATAACCATAATTTGGCTGAAATAATATAGCACACATAGATCTTAAAATGTGTTGTGTAGATAAATAAGAATGTTTTATGTGATGGATATTTTCCAAAGAATATTAACCCTTGTGTGGTGTTCGGGTCTGTGGGACCCGTTTTCGTTTTTTATTAAAAGAAAAATGATAATGAAATGAATTTTTCAAACTGAGACTCACTGACTTTGGCTCATTTTGTGTGAAGAACATATATGAGAATACATATTTAATGACCACACACCATACACCCCCCTACACATTTATATTATATATAAGATGTCCGGGGCTAATAGAAGTGTGGAAATTGATGTTCTGTGTACCGCACACACACACACACACACACACACACACACACACACACACACACACACACACACACACACACACACACACACACACACACACACACACACACACACACACACACACACACACACACACACACACACACACACACACACACACACACACACACACACACACACACACACACACACACACACACACACACACACACACACACACACAGCAGGCCTAGACAGGAGGAGGACAGAGTGTAGGTACACAGAACATCAGAGGGTGAAATGTGCGAGAAAATGAGAGCAGACAGTGTTGACAAACAACGAAACATAAAAGTGTTTGATTGTGAGGCATTAAAAGCCACAAAATGCAAGGGGTCCATCAGACCCACAAACGCTGGCTGAGTAACAACAATATGAACATTACACAAGGGTTAAAGACAAATGCAAAGACGCTCAGTTTGATGCTGGAAGTCCAAAGTGCAAGATGTCGTCCTTGCTGGAAGTCCACACACTCCACTCTAAGAAGTGCGGCCATCATGACGCGTGTCATTGTTGTGTGAAAGAATGAAGGAGGAGCCCAAATGTCAAAAGGGATCCTCCGTGCGTCTGTCAGGCGATGAATGTTGCAAGTAGGACTGCTGCTAATGACATCATCCTGGTCCCAACACAGACCCTCCATCACGTGGCTGCAGAAGGAGGTTCAACTGCAACATGTCTTTGAATTTTGGAAGAAGTTTTCCCGCATGCATGCAAGGCTGCAGGGTGTGATGCATTATGGGTCTTCTCTTTGCCTGTCACCGCTCATGACTCAACACAAGTTGTGTAACCAGTAACCACACAACACAACATGGCCACCAGGCTGACAGGAATGGCCTTTCAATGCACCACTCAGACTCACACGGCTTTTTCTTTCATCTTTGGATGTTTGCCACGCAGATTAAAGCAATTGCAGAGTCCTTTTAGGTGTGTTCCACGGCTTTCCAGATGTCCTTTTCATCCCCGGAGGGTGCATCTTTGAGTCAAAGCTTGAGACAATTAGAGATGCTAACCCAGCATCTTGTTGCTGCTGTCCTCGTTGTGGTATGTCTTGGAATGCACAGTCAGGGTCATCCAAGGCAGGATTCTCAGACTTCTTTCCCCCAAAAAACCCCACCATAATGACCAACAGTAGCATAGTAGGCCCAAGTATTCATTAAAAATGGTTTCAATATTTTTGGCCACTGGAACGTTACACGCAGTTTGAACAGTAACACTGCCTTTAAATGTGATACAATAAAACACTGTACTTTAATCAAATGACTCTGGCGTACCAGTAGTGGTTCACTTACCACAGTTTGAGAGTCACTGATCTACAATATGTCAGTGTTTACCAACAATATTTGACAGGAGAAAACTCTCCCCCGCTCTCTGAAGATGTCTGATAGGCAACAGGTGGATACAACATGTGAATACAACACGTGAATACAACATGTGGATACAACAGGTGGATACGCAGGTGAATACAACAGGTGCATACAACAGGTGCATACAACAGGTGGATACAACAGGTGGATACAACATGTGGATACAACAGGTGAATACAATAGGTGGATACAACATGTGAATACAACATGTGGATACAACAGGTGAATGCAACAGGTGGATATAACAGGTGAATACAATAGGTTGACACAACAGGTGGATACACAGGTGAATACAATAGGTGGATACAACAGGTGGATACAACAGGTGAATACAACATGTGGAGACAACATGTGGATATAACAGGTGAATACAATAGGTGGACACAACAGGTGGATACGCAGGTGAATACAATAGGTGGATACAACAGGTGGATACGCAGGTGAATACAATAGGTGGATACAACAGGTGGATACGCAGGTGAATACAATAGGTGGATACAACAGGTGGATACGCAGGTGAATGACCTCTTGCCGTCATGTGGAAGAGGAATTGTTCTTCCTGTCACGATGTCGTTGATGTCCATAAATGAACAAAGATATGTAGTAAATCAATCATACTTGTTCTTCCAGCTCAGTGAAATGGATTATTTCAGTGGTTGGGAATCCCTGAGCTGCCTTCACCTCGATTGGAGTACTGCAAGGTTCCATACTACATGGTGATTGGAGTACAATCTACATGGTGATTGGAGTACAATCTACATGGTGATTGGAGTACCGCAAGGTTCCATACTACATGGTGATTGGAGTACAATCTACATGGTGATTGGAGTACAATCTACATGGTGATTGGAGTACAATCTACATGGTGATTGGAGTACAATCTACATGGTGATTGGAGTACCGCAAGGTTCCATACTACATGGTGATTGGAGTACAATCTACATGGTGATTGGAGTACAATCTACATGGTGATTGGAGTACAATCTACATGGTGATTGGAGTACCGCAAGGTTCCATACTGGGACCAAACTAATTGTGCTTGTTTGTTTGAATATGATTACTATTATTGATCTTATTAGTCTTATTGATATTGATACTGATACTGTTGTTGATATTCATTTGTTTTTAGTATTTTCTCCAAAGTATTGTAAGGGTTGGAGGTGGGATTGTTCTATTTTAATTTATTAGACTGATTTAAAAAACTTGTGATTTTCGTGAATAAAATCAATGGTTAGTAAATTATAAAAATAAATGATCTAAAAATACTTTTATACAAATGTACGCCAATCATTTATATTGCATTAGAAGAAAGTACAAGAAACTGCCCACGTTCTTACTGCACAGCAAATAATAGTCTATAAGTAATATATGAATATATATTTTAGTGCACAAATAGTCTATATGTAATATATGAATATATATTTTAGTGCACAAATAATAGTCTATATGTAATATATGAATATATATTTTAGTGCACAAATAGTCTATATGTAATATATGAATATATATTTTAGTGCACAAATAATAGTCTATAAGTAATATATGAATATATATTTTAGTGCACAAATAATAGTCTATATGTAATATATGAATATATATTTTAGTGCACAAATAATAGTCTATATGTAATATATAAATATATATTTTAGTGCACAAATAATAGTCTATATGTAATATATGAATATATATTTTAGTGCACAAATAATAGTCTATATGTAATATATGAATATATATTTTAGTGCACAAATAATAGTCTATATGTAATATATGAATATATAATTTAGTGCACAAATAATAGTCTATATGTAATATATGAATATATATTTTAGTGCACAAATAATAGTCTATATGTAATATATATATATATATATATATATATTTTAGTGCACAAATAATATCCTATAAGTAATATATGAATATATATTTTAGTGCACAAATAATAGTCTATATGTAATATATAAATATATATTTTAGTGCACAAATAATAGTCTATATGTAATATATGAATATATATTTTAGTGCACAAATAATAGTCTATATGTAATATATGAATATATATTTTAGTGCACAAATAATAGTCTATATGTAATATATATATATATATATATATATATATATATATATATATATATATATATATATATATATATATATATACATATATATATATATATATATATATATATATATATATATATATATATATTTTAGTGCACAAATAATAGTCTATATGTAATATATATATATATATATATATATATATATATATATATATATATATTTTAGTGCACAAATAATAGTCTATATGTAATATATGAATATATATTTAGATTGAGAAGAAATAGATTGTTGAAAGAGCAGAATTGAGGCTGTGACACATTTGTTTACATGCGAGTGTAAAAATAAATCTAATGTTGCTGATGTCCGTGTCTCCTCGACTTAACAGACATAAAAACAAATATATGACACTATATACATCCATTCAAACTTTATATTACTTGACTCTACTTTCACATAAAAAACACTCATTTTCAACGAGTGAAGACTCTTATTTTATTTTGTAGTAGTAGCCACTTCCTCCCGGTCAACTTCCTTTGTTGTCACTTTATGGAAGTGTGCATGCATGTGACATCAAGGCTTGGGGCCACATTGGGGCCACATTGGGGCCACATTAGGGCCTGTGCACTGGAGTCTGATGGAAATCACATTTTACTTGCAGTGTAAACGTAATCAACTGGGAAAATCTGAATTAAAAAAAAAAAACAGATTTATTCCACTTTGGCATGCCGTGTAAATGTAGTCCAAGACTGGCTCATAAAATGATGTCTTCTTAGTTAGTACTTTGTGTGCCAATTAAGTAAAATTGGATACTTTCCCACAGGCACAGTGGTTGGGAATCACTATTTATATGTTGACAAAGAAAGAAAGACTTGTTGGGAAGAGTTGCTAATGGTTATGTGCAGTAAAACTTTTCACTTCATGTGTGTTCCTACATTTGTGTTCCACGTCTTAGATGAAGAGAGCACTTATGATTGTGCTTTACAGAGTCAACATTCTTTTCTCTAAATGTGTCTAAATATGGCCAAGGACACGCATTATTGTGGCTTTCATCTTCATCACTAAAGGAACAATCTCATTTGTTTTTGAGTGGTCAGCTTGAAGCGTCCCTCTGTCTCCGACTCCCTCCTGGTCATGTGACATGAGTGTCTGTTATGATTGGATGACCCGCCTTATCTTGCCTCTGATTGGCCAGTTTCACCCTAACCTTAGCCAATTGTGACTCATCATAGGAACACCAAGCAATCATCATGGAGGTTCTATTTTCTACCTTCTCCATATTGTTTTGTGTCCTCACTCTTGTACAAATGTCTCCATTTTGTCCGCCTTTTCTTTTTCTTTCTTTCTTTTTCTAGGTGGCTGTGCAGTTTCCCATCAATAGTGAGATGCACTCATGGTACATCAATAGTGAGATGCACTCATGGTACATCAATAGTGAGATGCACTCATGGTACAGAGGTGTCATGACGTCTGTGGCTGCAAACAAACAAACAAACAAACACAACAGACTGTGTTCATGGCTGAGGAGCAGAAAGTTATCATTCCACACTAGTGTGCTCACACAATGTGCTGTGCAGTCACTCTCCAGTGAACACTGGCCAAGGTTTTAGTTCCAGACTGTGCTGAGTGTTGCTGGAACTGAACTGTTGGCCATAATCACAACTGGCTACTTGTCTCGCTTTTCAGGTCACAGTTCAGTTCCTTCCCGGTCCTCCCAGGGAACACATGGCATACAGAGAACTATTTACATGGCATACAGAGAACTATTTACATGGCATACAGAGAACTATTTACATGGCATACAGAGAACTATTTACATGCCATACAGCGAACTATTTACATGCCATACAGCGAACTATTTACATGGCATACAGAGAACTATTTACATGCCATACAGCGAACTATTTACATGCCATACAGAGAACTATTTACATGCCATACAGATAACTATTTACATGCCATACAAAGAACTATTTACATGCCATACAGAGAACTATTTACATGGCATACAGAGAGCTATTTACATGACATACAGAGAACTATTGACAAGAAGACTCTCATGTTGATGGAGATCATCAACATCTATTCTACTGATTTCATGTTGGATACTTTTTTCTTGCCTTATTTGTACTTGACTTTGTTAAATGTTGGGTAGAATTATATTCACCTTTTGAGGACTATAAATATTTACCAGAGCTGTTCATCTACGTGTATGCAGAAATGTAGTTCATTATAGAACTGGTTATTAAAAAAGTATTGATTTAGAATGGAGAATGGCGTCATAAGCCCATGTCCCGAGTCATGTCTTAGTTTGTGTTCTTGTTAGTTTAGTGTTGGAGTCTGTGTATGTTTCAACGCAATCTCCTTTTTGTTTACTTTCTTGTTGCTAGGAGCGCTGATTAAAACAGACCCGCCTTCATTTAGTGATCCGTGACCCCACCAGCTCTTTTGGCTAATCACAGCTCCTTTTATATACCCTCACTGGGCAGGCGTAATGATAAATGATAAATGGGTTATACTTGTATAGCGCTTTTCTACCTTCAAGGTACTCAAAGCGCTTTGACAGTATTTCCACATTCACCCATTCACACACACATTCACTTGCTTTGGACTCCATGACATGTTATGTTTACTTGCTTTGGACTCCATGACATGTTATGTTTACTTGGTTTGGACTTGGTGACATGTTATGTTTACCTGCTTTGGACTTGGTGACATGTTATGTTTACTTGCTTTGGACTTGGTGACATGTTATGTTTACTTGCTTTGGACTTGGTGACATGTTATGTTTACTTGCTTTGGACTCCATGACATGTTATGTTTACTTGCTTTGGACTTGGTGACATGTTATGTTTACTTGCTTTGGACTTGGTGACATGTTATGTTTACTTGCTTTGGACTCCATGACATGTTATGTTTACTTGCTTTGGACTTGGTGACATGTTATGTTTACTTGCTTTGGACTTGGTGACATGTTATGTTTACCTGGTTTGGACTTGGTGACATGTTATGTTTACCTGCTTTGGACTCCATGACATGTTATGTTTACTTGCTTTGTACTTGGTGACATGTTATGTTTACTTGGTTTGGACTTGGTGACATGTTATGTTTACTTGCTTTGGACTTGGTGACATGTTATGTTTACCTGGTTTGGACTTGGTGACATGTTATGTTTACCTGCTTTGGACTCCATGACATGTTATGTTTACTTGCTTTGTACTTGGTGACATGTTATGTTTACTTGGTTTGGACTTGGTGACATGTTATGTTTACTTGCTTTGGACTTGGTGACATGTTATGTTTACTTGCTTTGGACTTGGTGACATGTTATGTTTACTTGCTTTGGACTTGGTGACATGTTATGTTTACTTGCTTTGGACTCCATGACATGTTATGTTTACTTGCTTTGGACTTGGTGACATGTTATGTTTACTTGCTTTGGACTCCATGACATGTTATGTTTAATTGCTTTGGACTTGGTGACATGTTATGTTTACTTGCTTTGGACTTGGTGACATGTTATGTTTACCTGCTTTGGACTTGGTGACATGTTATGTTTACTTGGTTTAGACTTGGTGACATATCATGTTTACCTGCTTTGGACTTGGTGACATGTTATGTTTACCTGGTTTGGACTTGGTGACATGTTATGTTTACCTGGTTTGGACTTGGTGACATGTTATGTTTACTTGGTTTGGACTTGGTGACATGTTATGTTTACTTGCTTTGGACTTGGTGACATGTTATGTTTACCTGGTTTGGACTTGGTGACATGTTATGTTTACTTGGTTTGGACTTGGTGACATGTTATGTTTACTTGGTTTGGACTTGGTGACATGTTATGTTTACCTGGTTTGGACTTGGTGACATGTTATGTTTACTTGCTTTGGACTTGGTGACATGTTATGTTTACTTGCTTTGGACTTGGTGACATGTTATGTTTACTTGGTTTGGACTTGGTGACATGTTATGTTTACCTGGTTTGGACTTGGTGACATGTTATGTTTACTTGGTTTGGACTTGGTGACATGTTATGTTTACTTGCTTTGGACTTGGTGACATGTTATGTTTACTTGGTTTGGACTTGGTGACATGTTATGTTTACTTGCTTTGGACTTGGTGACATGTTATGTTTACCTGGTTTGGACTTGGTGACATGTTATGTTTACTTGGTTTGGACTTGGTGACATGTTATGTTTACTTGCTTTGGACTTGGTGACATGTTATGTTTACTTGCTTTGGACTTGGTGACATGTTATGTTTACTTGCTTTGGACTTGGTGACATGTTATGTTTACTTGCTTTGGACTCCATGACATGTTATGTTTACTTGCTTTGGACTTGGTGACATGTTATGTTTACTTGCTTTGGACTTGGTGACATGTTATGTTTACTTGCTTTGGACTCCATGACATGTTATGTTTACTTGCTTTGGACTTGGTGACATGTTATGTTTACTTGCTTTGGACTCCATGACATGTTATGTTTACTTGCTTTGGACTTGGTGACATGTTATGTTTACTTGCTTTGGACTTGGTGACATGTTGTGTTGGGTTCAGCTGTTTTCTACTATAGTCAGTTTTTTGTTACTTATTACTCATCCTCTTTACGTCCAGACTCAAAAATATAAGGTCCTGGATCATAATTTGTTCCCAAAGTAATCGTTGTTGGCTCTCACAAAGTCCGCTTTATTAGCATTGTTGTTGATGGGGAAGGGATCTTTGGTTCATAGCACGACGTCACGGATTACGTGACTAGCTTCCTCATTATCTCTCAAAATGGCTTGGGAATGTCCGTGAGATTGATACTAGTTTGATCATAACTATTTATTGGTAAACTTTGTAAGTCTTTAGGTGTGATAAATGAGATATATATGATGATATCTTCAATGTGGAGGCAACTTATGTTTATACTCTCCTGCTACTTTAATGTCAACGCCTATAAATGTTGTTTAACCTCCTTTAATTGACGACTAAAATAGCAAGCAATGGTTTTGAGGCGACACTTCTTCGTGATTCCTGCTCTTCGGGGGGCAGCTTGTGGCTTTTCATGCAGATTTGATATGATTACTCCCGCAGCTGCACTGGACTAAACCTGCTTGACTGATTTGTAGTCCAAGTCACGTCTTCAGCGCATGCTTATGTTTTGTGGCGTGATCTTTTGTATGTCGTTTAAGATATTTGTAGTTTGGGACATTGCATCTCAGATATTCTCTTCTCATCTATTTATAGAATGGAAGCTCGGTTCTGTATCGGGCAAGACTACAATAAGACTAACGTGCAGTCATAATGAAGGAATGCCCTGAACAAAAGACAAGTTTCACAGGTCATGGGTTTGTGTGGTAGCAACATGCTGAACAAAGGACAGAGGCCTGGTCTAAGGACCGACCCAGAACTGAGACTTGGTCGTCTGCCTTGACTAAGTTTGTGTTTGGATGGTGAGACAGGATTGGGAAGAGTAAAACTGTGTCAAGTATTGCAGTCAACACAAAAACATCAGACATCATTTTCTGCACAGCAATGCCATTCGATCATTTGATAACTGCTGGACGACTTCCAGGGCAATATGCATTTTCTGGTGTCTGGATTATTCCAGACGCACCATCAAGACTCCTCCCACAGCGCTCCTTCGTCTTGCTAAAAATAGGTTCTGTTGTCTGGGTGGCACTTTTATTCAGCCCAGAAAAGATGGTAGCAGTGTGCTGCATGTTCCACTCAGCCTAGCAAAAGACCACAGGTTGTGTTTCCATGGTGACAGCTGCTAGGAAACACTTCACCCTATGAGCACATATTACGGCATAGAAAACCTGAGACTTGCAACAAGAGACATCCAGCAGTGACGGAGGCGTGGAATGTGGGTGGGGTGTATGTGTGTGTCTGTACAGGAGTTGGCCATGGGGGCGTGTCCAGGAGTCTGGAAGTCGCTCCGTTCGGCCTTACAACCTTTTGTCTCATTCTGCTAAGTGACATTGCGATAGTCCGGCTGGTTAGTTGGAGGTCTCGCCCAACCCAGTCAGAAGCATCCCAGGTGTCCTTGAAGGAAGCGGGAAGGGATTTCAGTGGTCTCACCGGGTGTGTTTACAGCATGACCTTGCCAAGGTCAGTGCAGAGGGAGCCTATTTGTTGACCAGGATTGTTTTGGTTAGATGTGTTCCAGTATGTTTGTCGACTCTCGTTGTCTGTTCTGCCTCTCACTCCACCTTCTGAAGACCATGGTCAACACAGTCCACCATCTGAAGACCATGGTCAACACAGTCCACCTTCTGAAGACCATGGTTAACACAGTCCACCTTCTGAAGACCTTGCCAAGGTCAGTGCAGAGGGAGCCTATTTGTTGACCAGGATTGTTTTGGTTAGATGTGTCCCAGTATGTTTGTCGACTCTCGTTGTCTGTTCTGCCTCTCAAATCCATCAGAATTCTTCGGCTTTCTCCGAGGTGTTATCTAGTTTGCGATTGAGTTCAGAAACCACAACAGTCTGAGAGCCCGCAGCTCTCGGCCTTGGCAACACTGCTCACTCAGCACGGTCAAAAGAATGAAGTTGCAGGACACATTCCGTAGTTTCACCAAGGCAGTAAAAGACGACGACTCAAGAAAAACAACAACTTTTTTAATGAAAAATTACTTTCTCTTGTTTATTTCCACCTGCTGAGACTCCTTTCACAGTCACAGTCATGGCTCTACAGGGTGTGAGCAACCTGAAAGAAGCATGGTCAACACAGTCCACCACCTGAAGACCATGGTCAACACAGTCCACCATCTGAAGACCATGGTCAACACAGTCCACCTTCTGAAGACCATGGTCAACACAGTCCACCTTCTGAAGACCATGGTCAACACAGTCCACCTTCTGAAGACCATAGTCAACACAGTCCACCATCTGAAGACCATGGTCAACACAGTCCACCACCTGAAGACCATGGTCAACACAGTCCACCTTCTGAAGACCATGGTCAACACTCGCTAGCATGGGAATACTTCACGGGCTTTGTAGCAGCGGAGTCAAGTATTAGCGGGGACCGTCAATGGAGGCGACGTAAGTGGTGTGAGCGGAAGCAGAAGCGGGGATGCCGAGCGGGGCTAACAACAAAGGGAAAAGCTAATCACCAAGGAAGCGTGGAGTGTCCGGGTAAGAAGTCATCTAGCCTGTGCATCGGATGGGGACATCTCTACGCTGCTGACCCGTCTCCGCTCGGGATGGTTCCTGCTGGCCCCACTATGGACTGGACTTTCGCTGATGTGTTGGACTTTCACAATATTATGTCAGACCCACTCGACATCCAGAGGGGGGGAGGGGGTTACCCACATATGCGGTCCTCTCCAAGGTTTCTCATAGTCATTCACATTGACGTCCCACTGGGGTGAGTTTTCCTTGCCCGTACGTGGGCTCTGTACCGAGGATGTCGTTGTGGCTTGTGCAGCCCTTTGAGACACTTGTGATTTAGGGCTATATAAATAAACATTGATTGATTGATTGATTGACATTGAACACAGTCCACCGTCTGAAGACAGGAACCAGTCCACCATCTGAAGACCATGGTCAACACAGTCCACCATCTGAAGACCGTGGTCAACACAGTCCACCATCTGAAGACCAGGGTCAACACAGTCCACCATCTGAAGACCATGGTCAACACAGTCCACCATCTGAAGACAAGAACCAATCCACCATTTGAAGACAGGAACCAGGAGCGTTCAGAGGCAAGTCACTTTTTTACACCAAAAGAAAAACTTATTACGGAAGAAAAAACCCCAATTTAAGTTAGTTTCTTCCCAAGTTGATCAACAAAAGGTTAAAAAGTGAGAGAGTCTTGTATTTATATTGATGCACCACTTCTAGGACATCCTCCTTGAAGAGTGGACACTAAGTTTGAGGCACCTTCCCACGTTTGGAGAAGACTTTTGTCTTGTCAGCACTGAGAAGCACTTTGAAGTCACTAAGTGAATGCAGGGAGCTAACATCCTGTTCAACATGATCAATACATAATTGTATCGTAGAGTAGTCAGTGTACAGCTTGTACAAACTAAGATTCATGCTGGCGACTAAAGTGAAAATGTCCAAATAGTGTCAATGTTCTGAGTCAGCGACTATCTTGGGAACACGACTCCGGTTTTTGCCAGCAAGGTGTCTTCTTTCCTAAACGACTGCCTTCTTTCTGCCAGGAGAAAACATCCCTGGCCAGTTCAGTCGGCACCATGCAGGGGAAATTAGTGAATGCTGTTTTTGTGTCGAGTTAAATCCCCTGGTTGGGATTCCAAGAAGATGCCAATCCTGCATTGATGATGTCACTGATGGCCTGCATTGTTGGGACTTAATCCCCCTCAGGCTGTGTTGGTGGTGCCAGCTTCACCGCACCTTCACCGCTATCTTTCAGGGATAAAGAAGAAGACGGATGGCCAATTAGGCCCGGAGCCACTCCCGAGGATCAACGGCCTGTTGCTATGGCGCTGGGAGCGCGTGTGTGCTTCCTGCTGGATGGCGTGCATACCAATGTGTGGCTGTGGTGAACCCCGCTGGTTCTTGGGGTGATGAAAGCATCCTAACTGGATTTTCCTCTTCCTGAGACTAATCAGGAACACTCCAGCTCACGTGGCAGACGTTCACGGGTGAGGATGGACCCACACCAGTTGTGGCGGAGGACGGCGCCCAAAAGCCGCCTCGAGGCCTCCTCCCGGCACGCTTCATGACACTTTTAGTGGCGTCCTGTGTTGCCTTCCTTCCCCCCGACAGCGAATGTTTGTGGATCAATAGTTGAGTGAAGTGCATTTAAAGCGGAGGACATTCCATCACGCTTGGCGGAGGTGGGGAAGAAGAGCGGTGTGACGCATTGCATTGTGGGTCTGGCTGGACTCTGACTGGTTTATTTACGTGACCCAACTGAAGACTTCATTTTGTTCTTTCCTTGAACAAGTTGAAAACATGGCGCTCGTCATCACTTCAGGAAAAAACAGGATTTGGTGAGATTTTTCTGAAAGTAGTCGGGTTAAGAAGGGGTCTGAGGAACTGGGGGGTTCCTTTAACAGGTTTTTATTTGATGAAAAGGGTGGAGTGCCTTCTCCGGGTTGGGGAGGAGACCCTGCCCCAAGTGGAGGAGTTCAAGTACCTGGGAGTCTTGTTCACGAGTGAGGGAAGAGTGGATGGTGAGATCGACAGGCGTCTTCAGTAATGCGGACGCTGTATCGATCCGTTGTGGTGAAGAAGGAGCTGAGCCGGAAGGCAAAGCTCTCAATTTACCGCTCGATCTACGTTCCCATCCTCACCTATGGTCATGAGCTTTGGGTTATGACCGAAAGGACAAGATCACGGGTACAAGCGGCCCAAATGAGTTTCCTCCGCCGGGTGGCGGGTCTCTCCCTTAGAGATAGGGTGAGAAGCTCTGTCATCCGGGAGGAACTCAAAGTAAAGCCGCTGCTCCTCCACATGGAGAGGAGCCAGATGAGGTGGTTCGGGCATCTGGTCAGGATGCCACCCGAACGCCTCCCTAGGGAGGTGTTTAGGGCACGTCCGACCGGTAAGTGGCCACGGGGAAGACCCAGGACACGTTGGGAAGACTATGTCTCCCGGCTGGCCTGGGAATGCCTCGGGATCCCCCGGGAGGAGCTGGAAGATGTGGCTGGGGAGAGGGAAGTCTGGGTTTCCCTGCTTAGGCTGCTGCCCCCGCGACCCGACCTCGGATAAGCGGAAGAAGATGGATGGATGAATGGATTTTTTTGTCCTTGAATAATAATAATAATAATAATAATAATAATAATATATTTTATTTGTAAAAAGCACTTTACATTCAGTTAACAACCTAAAAGTGTTACAGTGTATTAAAAACAATTAAAAAAAATAAAATAAAAAATAAAAAGATAATAAAAAATAAAAAAAAATAAAAACTAAAACAGCCAAATAGCTAAAACTAATATGCATATATCTAAAAAAAAAAAAAAAAAAGGCTTTTTCAAAAAGAAGGGTTTTTAAGCCTTTTTTTAAAAGCATCCACAGTCTGTGGTGCCCTCAGGTGGTCAGGGAGTGCGTTCCACAGACTGGGAGCGGCGGAGCAGAAAGCCCGGTCTCCCATTGTTCGCAGCTTTGTCCTCGGAGGTTGGAGCGGAGGTGTCGTGTGGAGGATTTGCGGGTGAGTAGTTCTTTGAGGTAGAGGGGGGCATTTCCATGGAGGCACTTGAACATTTTTAGTGATTTAAAAAAAAAATGTTCCTTGAGAATTTTTGGTGATTTTTAGTTTTGCTTTTGATTTTTTTGTCCTTGAAAATGTTTAGTCAATTTCTTTTTGCTTTTGATTTTTGTCAACTCTCCTGCGCCCCGGTCGCATAATGGCCAAATATTGATGAGGATTACTGTCAGGTTCAAACACCAAACTATCTATTAAACAAGACAAGAAGCAATGAATCAGACAGAGACAGGATTCAATTTAGCTCATGAGGACACTTGTACCCTGGTACAATGTCGCCCCACGCTCTGAGGAAAGGGTTCCACGCCTCCTCATTTATTTGGGCATTTCCTGATTACATAGCTGCAGCTGCTTATAAAGGGAGGGGCCATAAACAGCTGCTGCATTGGGTCATAAACAGTTCAAACAAAAATGTGCTTGGAGCGGTGTCAGGTTTGCCCCCTCTCTGCTTGTAGATTTCGGGTCCTTCCTGTGACTGTCCAATACATCAAAGAAACCGACACCTCCATGCCGCATCCCATCGCACACAGTGAAGGTTTACAAGCGGTAGGCCTTTTGCTTGATAAGATCAAAGACAGCTTTTGTCTTCTCGCAGGGCAACCTGAACTCATGGGAAAACAAGTTGTGTGATAACTTATATACAATTATTCTGACAATCACCATAAGCCTCATCATTATTCACCGAAATAGACGGTTACAAAATAAATAGTTGACAAATGAGCAGAAATACTGTTCTAGGAACTGACGTCCATCAAAGTTCCACCACTGGTCGCCAACACACTCTTCAGAGCAGACATGGAGACAAACGTCCCCAAAACTGCGGGAGAAATCTTCTTTCATAATCAGAAAATATTGACTTGGATTGCACAGAACCCTTGAAAGTTCCACAAGTGTGCAGTACTGAGACAACTAGAATTGAAGCATGTTGTTCCAGAGTCTGTGAGATATAGCCTGGAATGCCAGGTCTCCACGGCTTTTAAAATCGTTTTTTGGGATCTTTAGAAGACCCTGGCCTGAAGACCCTGAAGAGTAGGGGCATAACAAGTCAGTGATGTACTGAGGGGCCCCACCATGCAACTAAAGAGTAGAGGCATAACAAGTCAGTGATGTACTGAGGGGCCCCACCATGCAACGCACGGAAAGTCAGGACTGAAATCTTCAACTCAATGCGGAATTTGACTGGAAGCCAATGAAGACTGGATCAAATGGGGGTGACAAGGACTGTACTGTGTGCACCGGTCTAAAGTCTGGCAGCTGCATTTTGTAGCGTCTGAAGTCTCTAAAAAGTGTTGACTTGTTGAAAAGAGTGACGAGAGAATTGCAATAGTCAATAGGAGATGCAATGAATGTGTGAATGATCATTTCCAGATCCAATTTTGACAACAAATTTCTCACTTTTGAAATATTTCTGAGATGATATAAACCGTTTGTGGTCAGTTGACCACAGAGACCCTCCAAAGACTTGGACTGATCCAACACAAGTCAACAGTTTTTGGTCAGTTGACAACAGAGACTGTCCAAAGTCTTGGACTGGTCCAACACAAGTCAACAGTTTTTGGTCAGTTGACAACAGAGACCGTCCAAAGACTTGGACTGATCCAACGCAAGTCAACAGTTTTTGGTCAGTTGACCACAGAGACCCACCAAAGACTTGAACTGATCCAACACAAGTCAACAGTTTTTGGTCAGTTGACAACAGAGACTGTCCAAAGTCTTGGACTGGTCCAACACAAGTCAACAGTTTTTGGTCAGTTGACAACAGAGACTGTCCAAAGTTTTGGACAGGTCCAACACAAGTCAACAGTATTTGGTCAGTTGACAACAGAGACCGTCCAAAGACTTGGACTGATCCAACACAAGTCAACAGTTTTTGGTCAGTTGACAACAAAGACCGTCCAAAGTCTTGGACTGGTCCAACACAAGTCAACAGTATTTGGTCAGTTGACAACAGAGACCGTCCAAAGACTTGGACTGATCCAACGCAAGTCAACAGTTTTTGGTCAGTTGACCACAGTGATCCTCCAAAGACATGGACTGATCCAACACAAGTCAACCGTTTTTGGTCAGTTGAAAACAGAGACCGTTCAAAATCTTGGACTGATCCAACACAAGCCCAAGGTTTCTGAGGCTGCTTTGAACAGATGCACCCAGAGCACCAAGGGAGTTCTTGATCAGGGGGTCTTTTTATCGGGAGCAATTATCAGAGTTTCTCTTTTGTTCAAATTTATCTGGAATAAATTTGAGGAACAAGCAGTTTTTGAAACAGGATAGGCACTGTAAGAACTCAGAAGTGAAACTCTGAATCATCTGCTTAGAAATTATTTTGAAATTATAAGAAATATTTTTGACAGTACTGATCCACCTCCCAAGTGGCATCAGATGCAACAACAATAAAACAGGCCCCAGAAGAGAACCCTGGACCACACCACATGACAGCTTGGACACATTGGACATGACATCATTAAAAGTTTTTCCATTGATACAAGAAGTCAACCACTGGACAACAGCAGCAGAAACACCCGTCTCAGATTTGAGGCCATCTATTGAGGGTTTTGTGGTCAGGATGGATGCTGACTGTTGTGGAGCTGGTTGTTGTGGTGCTGGTTGTTGTGGTGCTGATTGTTGTTGTCAGGTTCAAACACTGATGACATCTATTAAACAAGACAAGAAGCAAAGAATCAAACAAAGGCAGAATTCAATTTTGC